>NW_024962264.1:4108623-4253918 GCF_019238085.1 Lagopus leucura
GAGGGGACGGGAGGGGAGGGGAGGGGGGAGACAATTTTTATTTGACCTTTCTGTTCAATAATTCAGATTTGCCTATCTTTGGATCACAGCACAAAATCTGTCTACTCATTTTTTTCCTAATAGTTGCTATTGAAGCAGAGCAGAAATTTTCTTTGAGGGAAAAATATTTTATTTCAAATTCTAAAATGAATTATGTGTTACCAACTGCTACTTTACTTCATAGATAATGGATGTACAAAATATATTTGTGCATATTTTAGACTCATTCAACAAGTATAATATGTTGAAAACATCCCTGTCTGTAAATTAACCTGGATAAAGTGATGTTAATATAATTAGTTGCACACTTGCAATGTCCACTTGTGCCTAGCTCAAGACATTGTTTACACTGGTTTAATTCTGAGAACTCTTTCGTGTTTTTGCCAAAGTGCAGACTGTGTTTTGATCATGGAGTTTGTTTGCTGTCTCTGATGAATTCTGCTTTCATGCATTTTGGACAGGAGGAGTTTATGCCTACGGACTAGCAATAGAGAATGAGCATATATGGACAAGTAACCATATTGATTATGGAAATGTGAGAAATCTAGTAGTTCTAGAAGGAAACAGAAGATAAAGAACCTACTCTTTCTTCAGCTGTGATTCAGCTGTGTTAAGGAACATGTGAGTGGTGGATTGGTTGAGGCTGAAAAAAGCATAATGCTTTATTACTTTGTCTATGGCAGGAATACTTTTCCTTATTTTTCTGATGAGGTGGTCACATCTTTCTCTGACAGCTTTTGGCTTAGAGGGGTGGATGAATGACACAGCCTGCCAGATTTAAAACAAATTCTGTCATCATGTACTAAAGTTTGCTATTGTTCTGTATAGAATAGACTTAGTTCTTTCTACCTTATTTTATGAAACCAAAGGAATACTGCACTTTTCTCATAGTCTTTGCCAGGACCATGTGTCATTTATTTAGGAGCACATGGTTGATGTGAGTAAGGTTTAGCCTGATTTATAGAGATGATGATTGCCATTAATGAGCATGGGATTTCTACAGTAACTTCACTGCTATATACTGTAGTTGGGCTATATTCAGTCAATGTAGATTTTTCCAGGCTTTGTTTTTTATCCTGCAACCCCATCCAAAATACAGACAATGTGACAAACCCCACCCTCGCACAAAAAAACAACAACAACAAACTTAAAAAGACACACACACACACACACACACACACACACATACAAATCTTAAAAAAGAAATGAAAGTAAGCAACTCAATATGAGAAAATATTTCCTCATGTATAATCACTGTTACTTTAAATAATTTTATATCCTGTGATGTGAATATCTAAATAACAAAAATACACCACAAATCAACAAATAACAGATATCTTAAATAACAAGGATATCATATTTTGCTCTAAGATACCGTTAAGCTTTTTTCATTCCTCCATGATGGAATCAACCCACAGATCTTGTGAATATTTTTCTCCACTCCTTCTGAAGACAAATCTCATCTAAAAATAGACACACATAGATGGGACAGTGCAAGCACTGGGACACACGAAATTGTAAGAAATGGAACAATATCTTCCATTGGTTTTCCATAATTGTCATATCTATCAGAAAGGAATGAACAGTAGGATTTTTTTTGTTTGGAATTTACGTTGGGAAATATCTAAAAGAAACTGCTTTATGCGCTTTCTTACCACTCCATGTTGTCTTTAACACTGCTATCAGAGGGAAAAAGAAGCATTCAGGGAAATCTAAATGAATAAATAGTCAGTTTTCTTTTTTGTTTTTATTTTCTAGCAGGCAAAATTTGGCAATATTTCCTTTTATTTTCTATGTTTATGTTCTATAAACATATCAGTTCTTTTTTTTCTATTCCTCCTTAAAACGTAGGTTTCAGTTAATATTATCAGAATCAAAAATGAAATATTCCTCTTACTGGGAGCCAATCCCATTTCTCCAGTTTTACTTAAACCCTCTTTTCAAGGATGATATATAATCTCATATGAAGAGCAGCAGTCTCTACTAATCCAGATTTAGAGAACATTATGATTTAGTAATTTACTTTTCTCTAGGCTTAAATACTCATTTAATTTGAATATTTATTGCTATTATTCCTTTTATTCTTAAGCTTGCATTTCGCTCTGTAAAAGGCCCTTCTGTTTTTCATATTTCCTCTAAATTCAAAGGTGGTCCATATTTCTTAAAATTGTAGTTCCCTATTTATCTTCCTGTCAATCATCGTGTCTCTTGGGACCGCTAGGAAATTGGTTCTTTGAGTTCTCTGTACAGCTGAGGTAATGAACTTCTCTGCTGCAGTTGTGCAGGTCATAATGTGACCTTTGCCGTTTATCACCTAATATCCTTCCACAATTAAAAGACTTCAGCTTTATTTTTGACATCCAGATCAGAGCAAATATATCTGAAATTTGGTCTAACCTTTAAGTGCTAAAACAAAACAAAACAAAACATGGCAAGTCATTTGCAGGGACCAATCGAAAATACACGAGTTGACTAGAAGTACATTCTTTACCAATCCATTCTCCTGTAATTCATTAAATGAGGGCTTAAATGTTAGCAGTGTGCTGAAGTGATGTTGGTGCAACAGGATCACGGAAGAGTAAGACTGAGATTATTCCTGCACAGTTACAATGGACTTCTTGTTCAAACGTCCTTAGCTTACTGGCTTATTTCTTTGAAGATAGGTGGAGTGGTGACAGTGTTACACTGGATGTAAGAAGAGAATGGAGTTGATGGAGCCGTGTGCTCTCCTCTTGCTGTGTCACAGGCATGGAGCCATACAGAGCTGAAAATAAAGAGACACTTCATATGGTTTGGATGCTGGGCATTGTCTCTCCCTTTCTTTCTGCCTCTCTGGTTCTAGCATGTGAAATCATCCGCTCCTATGCAGTAGACGAAGTTGAGACTCAGCAGTGTGTCAGGGAAAGGGAGCAAAGGATACAAAACCCTACACTCCCTCTGTATCAGCACCTACTGATGTATTTTGAGGTAAGGAACTGAAAATCATAGCCCAGTGAAGTGGGAGTGTGGTAAGGACTCAGAAGGTTGTTTCTCATGAATTAAAACTGAGAGAGATTGTATCCGTTGTCTGTCTGGGTTTAGAAGTTGAGTAGCTTAATTCCTGTGGGGATTTAGCAAAAGAAAGTAGAAGCCAACACTGTTTTCATGGTCCAGGCCACTGACCAGAGCAATATGCTCCAAAGTAAGGAATTTTAATTGCTGTATTTCTGTATCATATCCGTATTTGCTTTAAGATGCTGTAATAATTAATTGGCAGTAATTAATTCAGAGTCATTATCATGTGAAGCAATAGGAATAGTAAATTTTTTTGCTGTTTTCTAGATACTGTCAGTCTAGTCTGAAAATATATACTTTGCCCCCTAGGTTTACACTTCGGGGCTCATGCCCAGTACTGAAGAGGAATTTTTGTCCCCTTTTTCCCATTGTAGGGAATTTTTTCCTCTGATAAGGAAATAAGTGAGGATGCAAATGCTTCAACCTTCCTTCTGATATCATCTCCATCTTCTTTGAGCTCTGCAGGGCAGAAATCCTCAACTCTACTGGCCTGTGGGGCTGTTCCTGCTCTGAAGTCTTTGGTACAGGCTATCACAAATGAAATTTCCACAGGAAGAGGTAAATCAATTACAAGACTCAAGCAGCTGTTTAGACCTATATATATATTATATAGGTCTAAATTATTATAAATAATAAAATATAAATAATATATTATTTATATATATAATAATCCTCATAATATAATATAATATAATTATATTATAATTATATATAATATATATATTATATAATATATAATATATTATATTATATTATAATAATAATATAATAAAAAATAAATTATTATAAATAATAAAAAATAAATTAATATATATATAAACAAACAAACAAACAAACAAAAAAACAGCAACACTGGCTCAGGTTCATTTAGGAAAGACAGCTAATGATTTTCTCCCTGAGCACGAGAGGAGCAAAAATACCACAATACTCTTGCTAGAAGTTCTGTTTGGAGGCTGGGAGAGAAGGGTAACAAAAATAAAATAAAACAAAATAAAAATTTAGTATAAAGCAGCACGTGAGTTGTTCAGGACTGCTCCTTTCTCTGAAAGAGCTCAAGAACTGAAGTGCAGGGTGTCAGTCTGCTCCACCTGCTGCTCAGAAACTTTCAAGGTAACTGAGTACTGAACTGAGTTCATTGCTTCCAGACTCTTGGAACCAGTATGGTGAAGTACTGCCCCAGTTCACTGCAGAATCTCTACAGAGGCACTGCACCATTTTTTTAAAGCACTATGGGCTCAACATATCTGTTTATGCTGGGGTTTAATTTGGAAAAAAAAAATCATGATTGTTCTTTGTTTGCAGAAAAGTTGTACTAAGGTACAAAACTTAGGTAGAATTCAACAAGGGATTAATAATTGGCAGGTTATACACCAGCATATTGATAGAAAAGGCTTTGTAAGCCTATAAAAACCTACCACTGACTTGCAGTTAGATTCCAAGAAGTGCTTTTTCGAAGAAAAATCAAGAAATGCATTTTCTGAATGCTTGCTTTCAGTCATTCTTCTGCTAACGGTGTTGATTAGGGAAGGTAACAGTCTTGCACAAATCAGTTTGAGGTGTTGTTTTTTTTTTAATTTCAGTTTTAGTTTGTGTTTTTGTAGTTTTGTAGTTAACTAGAGAATGAAGCAGATTTACAGCTAGTTCTTTAGACACAAATTAGTACTGCGGGTTGCTCTCACAGACCAGCTAGAGGAAAACCCTTCTGTGAATGATTCATTCTAGAATACAAATCAATGTATTCTGTTAATATGGACATCTTAGGTGGGATTTAAACCTTTCCCTTATAGCAATACTGATCCTCTCTCGTTCTCAGTGGAAGCAATGTGTACTTTGCCATTGAATTAGTGAATGAGATTTAACTCAAGGTGCTGAATAAACATCATTGAGAACACATTTGCAGGCAGTTCTCACATGACTGCAGTCTCCTAGTATTTATCTCATGTACCACGTAAACAGAGTTGTAGGTTGAAGGCCAACTTTATAAACTTTGATCTTCTTCATTGGTTGAGGAAATGCAGCATGTGCCCAATATAAGTCATTAGTCTCCTCAGACCAAGGTGTTGTGCGTTAGCAGAAGGACGTGGAAATTGCTGTCCCTCAATTAGTCAGCCACTTAACTCATAATCCTGTGTGTAATGTTATTAAAAATACCTAAAGAATTGCTTCAGGCTTAAGCTTCGTGAGCTGCTGAAATAACTAATGAATGTATTTCTTCCCCAGCAGAGGCAATGGCTTACAAGAGACGTGCAGAGTTGCAGCTTCCTATGTCTCTTCATTTTGTACGCTGACAGCTTTGAGATAATCTCTGGTTGTCATCTCTAAAGTAGCTGGTATTTGAATGAATGTAGTAACTTCCCACTTCTACGTGTGAGGCTGTATTGGGAAAGTTCCATATGACCCTAATGCCTTGCTGTTCACATACAAGTGTTTTCTGTAGGGAAAACAGCTTACTGAGGGCATTTTGGGAAGGGGAAACAGTAGCTATGCCAGTGGTTCAGTGAGTTTTACACTAGAGAGAGTGTCGATGAGCTGATAGTTTTGACAGGATTAAAGATGACGAAATACTGTGATCAGCTGCTGCAGACATGGGAGGCTTAGGAGAGACACTGAGGAAAAGATAAAATATCTGATGTTTAAAATAATGAAGTTTACCATAGCTTTTACTTGGCGGTGATGAGTTTTGTTTTCAATTTGGTTTTGTTTTCTTAAGTTTTATAATCTGACATGGATGAATTTGAAATAAAGCAGTGAGCAGCTCTACTGAAATGAGTTGACATGCATCATCCCTTTCAGTCATGACTTCAATCTTGCTTTACCTTTGTACCTCTGTTATTAGAAAGTAAAGGATGGTGTTTTTTGAAGTTCATTTTTGGTGTATTGCTTGTAATCACTTATGGAAAGAACATAAAACTGAGTTGAAAGTACTCACAAGTTAGGTACACAGCATTGGAACTGACTGTACATAGAGAATGGTGGAGTCTCCTTCTCAGGAGATATTAAAGACTCTTTCCTACTCAATCTGCTGTACAGAACCTTTAGCAGGGAATTGGGCTAAATGATCTCCAGAGATCTCTTCTATGTGATTCTATGACATCTACGTTTAACATACCTCATATTTAAGATGAAAAAAAAGAGTATAAAAGGAAGAAGTTAGTACAGTGCTATCTACAGTTAATGAGTTGGGGTGGTTGTTTCTGATTAGCTCGTATCTGACAAAGTAGAAATAGGAAAGCTCATCAGCAATCACGTTGTTTTATTCTACAGATTCTATGAAGAAAACTAGGTTTAATCTTTTTTTCATTTCCCAGCTGGCTTTCAACTCTGAGTGAATAAATTACTGAACTGAAATAACCAGAAAGCAGAAGAAATTATTGGGGACAAAACCCATTTTACCACTTCAGTGGATTCTGCTTTATGGTTATTAGTCAGTGACTTTCTTCAGCTGAGTGGCTCTGTTTCCCTCAAAGCAGTAATAATGTGCTGTCATGCACAGATGTTATTAATATACATGAATGCAAACTTGGAATTTTACAAATCTGCACTATCTTCCAGTTTTACTGTTCTCTTTTATAGAAATACAGAAAATAAACACAAAAAAGTCTATCTTAGGTTTCTCTTGTATCATAGCTTGTTTACTTGTAGGTGTTGTACGTCCATTTTTGGCAATACTTTTTGTCATTCTGACAGGACCTCAGTGCCAGCAACTCTTCTGTTACAAGGAATCATCATGAGTTTGTCTGAGACAAGTCAAATTTTTTTGTGTGATTGCCACTCCAAGCTGTTAGCGTCTATATGTCTGGCATAAAGCAAAGATTCCTTAGTCAGTACAGAGTTACATGATTTTTTAGTTTGGTCATCAGGAGGATGTAAGCTGAAGTAAACTTATGCAGGAGACTTCAGTTGCACCACGGCCCTCCCTAGGTTTCATGTGTGATCTGTACCCTGATCTGCATGTTCACATTCTACTCTCATCCCTTACTGTGGGCCATTTTGTGCTCAACAAATTTATCCACATTACATACTTTTGACAGGATTGTGTATCTTGTAACGCTCTCCTAAGCTTGTTGGCACTTGAATCCCATGTAAACCATTTTTCTGTTGGTCACAGCTCTACAGAGTCTCTTTTGGATGACAACATTTATTTGGGTGGGCAGTGTATGGTCTGAGATACGCACCAGTGAAACTTGAACCAATGATACAGAAGTGTACTTTAACGTGAATGTTGTAGTAGCTAAGGATGGAAAAAAAAAGATTAAACTGGATTCTTAGTACTCCAAAAGTAAGAGAATCCACAAAATAATTTATTCTTTTTTTTTTTTAAAGTAACAATTCTGACTTCTTCATGGTTCTTTATTTGATGTAAAAGAAGCAACTGTGTTTTCCATGGGTATTGCCATGACAAATAATATATGACAGGATTAAAAAGGGGGATCATCAGTTCATTTTTCAAAAATATTTAGTACAGATTTTAGCAATTTTGCGTAGAGCAAACTGCATTTTCACCAGTAGCTCATTTCTGAGAAACTACAAGGAACAGTATCTTCCAGTAGTTTTTAACATCCTCAAACAATCACTAAGTGGATGTGATCAAAAATGTCATCAGTCTCTGCTCCAAATGCAAGACACATCTTGTTGATGTTGTCTTTAGCACATACTTATGAAACTGAACAGTCATGAGAGCACATATGAATACTTTAATATGAAAATTTAATATTTTAATGAATAATTGTAATAAAGGAATAAAACGTGTGATCTGCTGAACCTCAAGAAGTCAATCAAGTAGACCCATTCTGAGATGCACTGATTTCAACAAAACTTAAAGCAAGAAAAATTTCCTTGCTGTCAGGAGTCAAGATACATTTCTGATCAAAGGCGACAGGAAGGTGACAGAGTATGTAGGCCTCTCCTTCCTGAATGGAAAGGCTGACAAATGCAGATGCTCTAAGGCTGACAAAGAAGATTATCTATCGCATTTTCCACTCTATGTATCAGCCTTTGCAATAAGCTTACAAGCAGGCAATGTGTTTTCACCTATAATAGCCAGTCATACAATAGTACTCAAATATCTCAATTAATGGTCATTGAAACAAATATAAAAAACAAAAACAAAGCCAACCCAACCAGCAACATAGGTATTGCAAATAAATAATTAGTATGACAGTGAAAGAAGGAGAGCCTAGGACTGATGAGATCGGGACTGGTAATCTACAAGGCTCTACTCTGCCTATTAAGATAATTTAGATAGTAGATGGGGAGCATGGCCCTTGTGAACATGAAAATTCTAGTGAAGCCAAATCCAGACTCAGACAGAAAACAAGGATTATATATACAATGGAATCTCGTGCATAGTGAACTATGCCAGAAGGTAGAACATTTTTTTTTGGGATGCAGGTCTTTTGCAAGCAAAGGTGTGCTACTCTTTACCCTAAAGCATTGAAAATTGAGAATGGAAGAACTTGTATGCTATGAGCTTTGCTTCCCTGATCTGATTCTCTTCTTGTCTAACATCATCTGCATTTCAGCAGAGAGATTCCAGCTGCTGCCAACCTCAAATGCCCTTCATGAATGTCTTCTCTTTCCCTCCAAGAACTCTTTTACTTGTGCCTTCTCACGGAGAAAGTTGACTGAAAAGCTTAAGCTCAGAAACGGTGCTATAAAAAGCTTTGTGCTTCTGTTCCTGTGCTCCACTGCCCTGCTCCTCCCCGCATCTTCACACTCCTTGCCAAAGTTGATCAGTGTTGAGCAGGTATACATATAATAGTTTATTTGTGAATGGCTGAATACTATAATTTCAAACTAATCTGTTCTTCAAGTCCAAATAGGATCCTATACTATCAGATCCTGACTTCTGGGACTGAACTCAAGAGACTAACAACAGAGTAAGAGAATGAGTTGCTTAAGGTAGGCTCTGTAAAAATCTGTCTTTTAAAATATGGTTCTATTCACAGAGCAATCTTAAGGTTTTACAGAATAAACATAATTAAGATTTTTAGCTCAACTTAATGTACTGTGGTGGAAAAATACATCCATGTATGTCCTAAACACATTTTTCTTTCAAACCTTTTCCTGTTGTTGTATGTATTAAGCCATAAAATATAGCCTTAACTTCTGTTCCATTCCAAGACTCTTCCTGCTATTTTAGAGCAAAAATAGATAATGAACTTGGGAAAAAATGCAGCAGAACAACATTTATTGAGACAATAACTTTCTGCTGAAGTAATTTACATCAACATTAATCGTTAAGCACCTTACTGTACTCTTCCGAAGAGCGATGCTGCCACCTATTGACAACGTTAGATATACGTTCAACGTTATTTGAGAGCATAGGAAAGCTAATGCTCTATTAATAAACAACTTTCCTGCCTTTATAGATCACTCAGGAAAACAACTCTTCTTTCCTTTACCTTTGCTGATAAGTATTCCTAGCGGGTATATAATTTGGATGGAATCATATGTACAATGTGTCAACACTGAAAGCTTCACAACATTTAATGCTAGAATGAAGATCGCACAGCTTTGGTACATTTGCTTGCATACACTCTGGCAATAATTTTCTTATACATTTGATCATGTAAAAAAAAAGTCATTGTGGAATCAATGAATCAATCAGCTAAACAAATATATTCACACGAGAACAAGCATTTAACGTAAGGGAGGCATAATCACAAGTTATCTCAATGGGTCATTAATGCTTAAGAAGAAAATTAAATGTCTGGGGAGCTCCAGAGTAATACAGCCCTTCTACAATAACTATGCAGTGTTTGGATATCAGTCATTACTTCTGAATTCTCTGAACTTTAATGAATTTCTGACAGTGCCTGTCATATACTTCATGGTAAAAAGATCATCTGATGGATAAAAATACAGTAAGTTATTTTAAATTAGTAGCTGTCGAAAAAAGAACACAGTTGTTATATCTTTCATTATTTATATAGCAAACCCTCATCTCTTGGTTTTGGTTGGGTGTTCTTTTGTTATTATTATTATTATTTTAATCATCAACGCATACACTTGAAGGGAACAAGAACAGCAGCTGGCAGCAGGGCAGCAGAGGTCCCAGATCACTTAAATGTTCTGGGAACTCCATGATCAATGCACCAATTTTTTTCCTGTTACCAATACGTAATTAAAATGTTATTATTTTAGGAGACAAAATATACATCATCTGTTATTTGCAGGTGACTAGAAAGCCTGATTTTTTTCAGTCACCTTTGCTAAAGATAGCATTCAGAAAATATTTTCTACTTAAATGGTTTTGCTTTTTAATAATATTAGCTGTTGGGATGTGATCAAGAACCTTTTATATCATTCAAGATAGACTTTGATATCAAACTCAACTCAACTTTAAAAATGCATTATTCTATCTTCTATATTTTGTTTTCTCCTTTGTGACTGTGAGAAGCTAATGCTGGATAGAGAGGAGACTGTTATGCTTTTTAGTGGGTACCAATGCTCCTCCACAAAGATTCACCATTGCTGAAGTGCAGCATGATCTGATGATGGTATGTGGCTGTTATGGCCATCATTAAACTAGGAAAGTACTAACTCTGAAGATTCCACGTGTGTTTGTGAGGTGTGGGGGGCTAGCCCCACCGCCCTTGAGATAAGAAACAAACGTGGCCGCATCTACTCTTTTCTTAGTGTCAACCAGCACCTACTCTCTTTTTCCTACACAGATTCTAAAATGTGCAGAGAGATTTTAACAAATCTCCTCTTTTCATCCGGTGATGATTGTTACTTATTTCAAGCCTGAGTGTAAAGGCTTTTCTTTGAATTCAAATCCTAAACCAAAGCATTCCGTGTTCCGAAAGGCTGAACTGTCAGTACAGCTAAACAAGAGACACTAGGAAAGCCTGGAAGCAGAGAAGCAAGTGAAGCCTGCTCTGATATAACAAACAGTAGAACATACATTCCAGTACAGCCCAAATAAGGGGACTAAATCTATTTGTTTCTACGCATTATAATTGATAGCCAGTGTCATATATAGCTATGATGGGAGAGATAAACCTATTTATATGTCAGACAGCTACTTATGCAGAGAAGGCATGAACTTTTCTTGCTATCTGCCTAACATTTCTCAGGATTAAAGAATTATTTTAGAAAGGGGTAGAACTCTTGCAGCATTGACAGCTTTAAATGAGACGTAAAATTCTAAAACAAGCTGCTTCAGCAAGAGAGTGAGAAGGGATGATGCCTAGAGAGCCCTTTCCAATCTCTGCAGCTCTGCAATTTTTGTCTTATTGCAGCATGAAGGCTGCAACGAGGATCAGCCTAAATATATTAGTGATTTCATCTTCAGTGGGATGAAGAAGGTGAGCGATGGTGGCCCAGGGTGAGCATCTTCTAACTCGAGGGCTGCTCACCCTGGCAGCCCCTTGGAATTTGTTCCTGGAGTGCTTCCTGTGGAACTCTGGTGCCTCTGCAGAGTGAGGTGAGTATCCTTTGGTCCCTGATCTGTGTGCGCTACTCCTGGGATGGAATTTATGGCTGGGAGTGGGTGTCAGGGGACAAAAGCCCCTTGTGTTTGGAGGTGATGGCGTGTGGCAGGCCTAGGTCCTCCCTGGAGGTGAGGCTTACTTTCAGCATGTGGCAGGTGCTGTCCTGGAGGAATGGAATTGATGGAGGGAGAGGTGAGAACTGTTGCCCTTGGAGGGGCTCAGGCAGTCCTTGTCTGCAGGAATTCGGGGTCTGGTGCTGTTGCTGGTGCTGTTCATTGTCTCCCTTGGTGTGGACCAGGGCTCCAGCCCTCCAGAGTTCTTCCCTTCTGTCAGGTCTTGGAGCAGCTGGTGTCCCAAGAGGAAGGTCAACATCCTTGGTTAGCAGCTGCAGTGCTGGAGCTGGGCTGTGCTGAAGGCTGTAGAGCGTGCCCTCTGTGTAAGAGGCAGAAGCAGCAAAGCTGACCCAAAAGGTAGGTCTTGAATGTTGTGGTGTACCCTGTAGGTGGTCCTTTGGCTGTAGCAGACCCCCACTCGTTATGGATGTTTTTTTCTGCTTGAGGTGAAGCCTCATTTTGTGTCAGCTTGGTTGATTTGGTGGCTTCATTGGCTGTAGAGATGGGCTGTGATGGATGGTCATGATGTGGCAGGCTGGTTTGTTTGCCTTCAAAGTGTTCAAGGAATGTTGAGATGTTGTGTTGAGGGACATGGTTTAGTGAGAAGTATTGGTGATAGGTGAATGATCTTGGAGGTGTTTTCCAACCTTGGTGATAGTACCTGTGGATGTGGGGTTCTGTGGATGTAGAGATGGGCATTTGTTGTGTGTCAGTTTGGTTGTTTGGGGTGGGTGACAAGGTGACAGTCCCCAGAGCATGTGGACTGCTTTTTTTTCTCCCCATTTTTGTGGGGCTGTTTTCTGTTGTGTGCACTATCTCAAAGAGACTTTTTTTTTTTAAGGAGTGGGGCTGGTTTTTTTATGTTTTTTTTTTGCTTGTGGGGATGAGTGTGGATGTGGGGATGGTCCTGGTCTGGAAGGGAAGAGCTGAGGTGGGGAAGGAACTGGGTTCTGTGGAAGGAGAAAGCTCAGTTTATATCCAGCCTGAGGTAAAACTTTTTGAAAGAACTGGTCAGTGACTTAAGAAGTTTCTCTGTGTAGTAACTTACTGTGCCCCAGGGGGCATGGAGGGTTTTTCCCTCTTAAAAGGATTTGGGTAAGTAGCTGGAGGTGAAACGCTCCCATGGTGTGTGTCTGAGTATACATCCTGCTTATGCTATAGGTATTTCACAATATCAGCAACCTAAATAGACTGAAATGGTTAGCAAGGAGTAAAGTTACTGCTCTGCTGCTTCCTGCAACTTTTTTTTTTGCCAACTACTCTTGGAAAAAAGTCAGTCTAATGGGCAAATGAGAAATGGAAACACTTAAGAAACCTCTTCTCGTGAGAGGTCTATAATGAAGCCAAATCATCTCTTTTCTATTTTTAGATAGAGAAATGTAGAAAACGATCTTTTTGTGTGAATAATGTTTTACTCATAGTGTTCAAGATGATACCTCTTGTGAAATGCCCTGAATCGAATCAGTGCGCAGATAACTTAAGGACTTACAAATTTCTAAATTCAAATAGTTAAAAAAAATTAGGTCTCTCTTCTAAGGGAGGAATCTTTCACTTTCTTTATGTTCTTGCTGAAGCAAAACTGTATAGAAGAGCTCTGTTCTTCTCACTTCAACATATGCCCCTGAAATACTGGTAATGAAGTACCCTTCCATGTGGTGGGAATGAGGACAAACTGCAAAATGGAAAACATGTAGAAGTTGTCATTATATAACTATTTGAGTATTGAAAAAGCTATCCACATCCTGTTTGCAGAATCTTTACCTGTGGAGTTAATCAGAACTTGGCCCTGTACAAACTGGTCTAGCTTCAGTGACAGCCCTGCTTTGGGCAAGATGTTAGATTATATGATCACTAGTTTCTTCCAGGAAACTGCAGGACTGTAAACAGTTCAGAGGAAGCAGCCCCACCAATGGCTGAGACAACACTACATCTTAAGGGGTAACTTCTGAAATGTAATCTTTCACTTGACTCAACCATGTGCTCTCAGACTCTCAAAACAAACCTTTTTGCCTCTAAATGACCAACTTCCACTCTGTGGCGATGACACTTCAACAGGATTCAGGGAACCCTCTTAGCAGTAACAGACTGAGAACCATGTCTTGATTCAAATACTTCTCATTCTGAACTAAAACAGGGAATTTTGATTTTGAAGTCATCCACTATTCAGACATAGGATCAGGTCAGTGGGAAAGCTTCCTGTTTTCTAAGCAACACCTTGCAAAGGACAAGAAAGGAACAACTAAATTTTATGGAAGTTCACAGATTAGATCTTGCAATCCAGCAGTACTCAGTGGTGTTAAAATACTCTTGCTATAAAGGAGGAAAGTAGATACCCACAACCTATTCGCATATTTCTGGGGTTAAATGGCAAGCAAACAATATTTGTTGGTCTGAATTTTCCTATATATGTCTGAACTGAACCCTTAGGGTGGCATGAAAAGGCCAAGCTTTTGTAGACATACAACTGCATCCAGGTGTTACTAAACACGATTGTCCCCAGAAGCTTTGCCTGGAGTGCATAAAACCTGTATTAAGTCTACCCTCTGCACATAATTATTGCTAGAAATTCCACACTGAATTTGAATCTGGGACTTCTGCTAATAAGGGAACAGAATTTCCCCTTCAGCAACTTGTAAGTGAAAACTCCAAATATAGGAATGGGGCTAGCTAGTGTTGTACCTCTGCAAAGTCTGGCAGTGTGAGTACCGGATTACAAAAAGCTATGACAGTTATGTTCCTGAAGGAGGTATTCTCATTCCTGGTTGCAGCAAAAGATTTAGGCACACAAGGTTCACATTCAGTAAAAAAGAGAAACAAAACATGGTTAAAATACAGCAGAAATGCAGTAACTGCAAGAAACAGATTCCAAGCCAGACACTTATTAGTCTTAGAGCTCTCATGGAAACACAACTGTAATTTAAGCACAATCTTCCCTTCTTTGAAGGCATCAATTCATGTGTGCTGTACAGATTAAAAGCTCCAGACCCAGATGAAGTGACACATCCATCAGCACTTACGTACTTCGTATATTTAGAAGTTACTGGCCCAGAAACTTTACTGTTGATTGATCAATGCTTTTGGTTTCAATTAAAGCTTTTCTGTATGGTAACTGTTAACCACAGTCTGAACCTCTGATTGATCACCTGAGGCAAGCACTGAGTCAGCCCTGAGAGCACAGGAGAAGGCAATTCAGCTGTGTGATTGGAAGAGATGGAGCCTGGCTGCACCCCATTTAAGAGCTGACTCCCCCTGCCTGGAGAAGGTTCTCTTTCTGGAGATTCCTTCTCTTTGGAGTCTTTTCTGTGAGCCTAGACCTTAAGAGGTGGGTAAGTACCTTTCGTACCTTTCTTTTCCCTTTGTAATGCAATTCCATCTATGCTAGTCTCTTTGCTGTTCCATTCCTATATTGCCTTTCTATTGTGCTGACCTTTTTGATTGTAGTGTTCAAGGTGATGATTATGGGTAAGGGAGAAAAAAAAATGTAAGTTCCTTAGTACTGTCTTAGAATGTTCTCAGTAGGTTCAACTGAATTTTTTCCCCCTGTTTTCTGGGAATATAAATGGTGTTTCTGAAAATCTTGTATTGGAAAGAGGGCAGAATCCTGAGCTACTAACAAGTAACACAGTTTGAAGTCAAGTTAAAGAGATAACCTCTGAACTCTCTCAATTTATGCTGACTGAAGATGCAGTCAGACTGAGAACAGAAGGATACTCTGCTTTATAACATATCTACGCTCCAGCCAAGTATTGTTTACTACTTTTGACCTATTGAAAAGACATATCCCTGTGATATCCTCTCTTTAGAGAAAACAAGAAGACAGGATTGTAAAGCTGATAAGTGTTCTTGCAAGATAGTTTTTGTTTGCCAGAAAAGAGCAACAGTAATTGTTGTCCATGACAGTCAAAAATCAGAGTTGCAGTTTTCGTAACATGATGCCAAGTTATTAGTGTATTTATCCTCCATACTGAAGCCATTTCTGTACGTGCACCCCTGCCTCATGCATACATTTTACAAACATTAGAACAAGAAATGCAAATTAGCATTCACCCCTTTTTAAGCAAGCTGTACTTAAAAAGTTCAACTTCAAGATGCTGTTCAGTCTTGTCACTCAAAACAACTTGTACAACCTAAAAACAGAGACAAGCTATCAATATCTTGTTCTAGTTACCTATTTTGTTGTGTTCCAAGACTTCCACAAACAAGTGTTTTCATATAATGATTTTTGACCGTTCCAGATTTTGACTGTGTACATGCTACCAATGCTTTCTCGTTTAAGAGCTCTGCTGTAATCCTAACTTCAAGAGCTTTTTTAAATGCTGTCAACATGAAGATGATAGCACAGTCCCATTTATTGATCATTCCCCTTGCTGTCAATTGTGCAATGAAACCAGTTCACCACACAGGGAAAGGGGGTGTCTCTTGGTTCAACTTCATAGTTGAATGCAGCGTGATGTTCGTGGTTACTCAAGGATCTTTTTTAACTGTGGTAGTGATTACAGCCAAGTTCTTTGCCAGGATTCTTTTCCAGAGTACACAGGATGAAGCAGTCAAATTAGATGGGTTTTAGAAAATAATCAGAGAAACTTAAAAACCAGGCATATTAATTACAGATGACCATCAGATGAACGTTTAGATGTTGTGTTGAGAAACATGGCTCAGTGAGAATATTGGTGATAGGTGGATGTTTGGACTGGATGATCTTGTAGGTCTTTTCCAACCTTGGTGATTCTGTGATCAGTGACTGCACAGATCAGATACTTGCAGCAGAACAGTTACACTTACATTTGTAGTCCCTCAGTTTCCTGAAGGAATGTTACAACTAGTGCTGGAGGATCATTAAAGAAGGGAGCACTAACTTGCATTGGCATTCCTGTGCCATAGGACTTCAGTGCAATTGTTACTGGGTTATGGCTTATAGGTAAGCCATCCCATGCGTGTTCAGTTCTTAATTCCATCTTCATATTCTGCATAAGATAAATAAAGCGAGTTTCCATTAAAGCATCCAGATACCACTCCAACACAACTGCCCTGTCTGCTAGGCTTAAGTAACTGAAAAAATAAGCATAAAGCTCCCAGATGTAACCAAAAAGAGTCAACTTCTCAGTCCTACTTGTGAACAAAGAAAGATGGCCACTGGAGGAAGTAACAGTTTTAAAAGCGCTGTTTTTCAGAATCATGAAATCTTTGAGGTTGGAAAAGACCCCTGGAGATCATCCAGTCCAATTCCCTGCTGAACTGGGCTCCCTACAGTAGGTTGAACAGGGAAGCATCCAGGCAGGCAGAAGTAAAGCACTGTGTGGTATTAGCTGTATTCCTCACTGTAGGCCTGAAGAACATTAGTACAGTGAAATAAATCTTTGTCTCCTCCCTATGGAGTTTCCATGTGTCAGCCCTGTAATTTAGAGTCTCTCCAACTAAAGCTTTTCCCAGCACTCTGCTGTTACATGATCAGCACAGGATCCAGCTACAGCCTGCATACAGACCAAGGCATACTCACCCCCTACTCTACCCACATGTATGCACACCGTACACACACTCTCCTTGGGGTTGCTCAGGTCCGTGACAAATGGGCTCCCAGGGCAAACCAGAGACCTATAGCCATACTTCTGTAATCCCAGGCAGATTATTCTGAAAGTGAGAAGCACTGGTACAGCAAGAAGTTCCATTATTCTGCATGAGTCCTTGCTTCTAGACGAGCCAAATTACAAGAAAAAAAATGAATTAAGGCCTATTGGTCATTTTGTCAGTAACAAAACAGCTACCTTTGTTACTACAAAATGATTTTCAACATAAGCTTTGATAATCTGTACTAGTACTGGAAGCTGGGAAATAAATGAAACATTTTTAACAGCAATATTATTTATGGTGTCAGACGCTTTACTCCTCTAGCTGTAAGGTTCACTTTTGCCCACACCACTTTGAAACAAACTCAGTCATCAAGTCATGTTTTCAGTTAACCAATTTCTTCATAGAGAGCGTGGTGAGGTGTTGGCACAGGCTGCCCAGAGAGGCTGTGGATGCCCTGTTCCTGGAATTGTTCAAGGCCAGGTTGGATGGGGCCCCGGGCAGCCTGATGTAGAACCAGATCTGGAGGATGGTGGCCCCAAGATAGATGTGAAAAGTGTGACAAAGATCACAGAAAATTTAAGGCAATACATTAGCTAATCAGTTGACCTAAGACATCCAGTACAAAGGTGAAGGAAAAAATAAAATGATTGTGAAAAATAAGGGGTACAAATTTGTAACACTTTCAAGTTATGTTTTTGTTACAAAATAGTTGGATTTAGCAAAACTTAGTTATTGATTTTTGTTTCCCATTTATTTTTTCAGTGTTAGTGTGTTTGCCATTTAGTTTGTCGCATTTTTTTTCACTGTCAGGTCACAGTATCCTTTCTTGTTGTTTTTTTTTACCTTCCTGAGATCATAGTTGGCCTGCACTTGTTTCCTCCTCCTGATTTGTGGGTTTCCTATTTTCGCCTTCTATTTGCAGAGACATCTCTGGGTAAAAGTTTTTCTTTTTAATTTCAAAGCATAGTATTTTGTTTCCCTTCTCCACCTACTTGTATTTGCCTTTAAATTTTTCCATTTCCTTTGCATAAGAAGTCTAAGAGGTACTGAAATCAGCCACCCAGCTGGTAATTTGAAAATGCCTGCTAGGATAGCATGACTGTACTCTGTTTCTTTAAGCGTAGTTCAGAACCAAGCTTGTTTTCAAATCTCTAAAGCATCTGATGTCATATTTCTTTTTTTTTTTTCTTTACTATGACCAGTTTTTAAACTCTACAAGAAGTTCTGTGTTTGAAATACTAGGAGATTTTTCTTTTGAATCCTGTTTTTGGATGAAATGCTAACTTGTAAAATTTCTTCTTAACCACAAACATGATGAGCCCAAGAATCATTGAAGCAGCTTAATGCTATCATAAGACTGAACAAGTTTCTTCAGCATTTCAGTTATAATGACAGTTACCCTCAGCCTAGCCTTCCTTCCCTTCTCCTGTTTAGTAAGAGTCCCATTTTTCTCTTTCTATGCAATTATAAGGAGCTGATATCAGCCTGACTTTACACACACTCACTCTTTGCATAGAATAGTCTTCCTTGCCAGGTGTTACACAATACAGTCATTTTCACATGTAAGCTATAGTATACCATCTTCCTTTTATTTTCAAGCTTATGAACTCCCACCCTTCCCCACAAACCAGATTAAATACTTGATCAAAATACAGTCTGTGGGGCAGGTATGCTGCCTATCTGCCCACACGTGGCACAGATGTACCACGTTTTCTTCTATGATCCTTCAGCATAGGCAGACGGTGATCCACAGCTGTGGTCTGGATTTTTGTTTTAGACTATACAGGGCATGTATATCAGCATGCAGTTTTTTTGTTGGCTTTTTTTTTTTTTTTCTTTATCCTACTGCTGTAGATTGTTACTATTTTTCCTGCTGACATTCGTACTAGAATATGTGAAATCTGCTTTTGCCTTTGTTCCACTCATAGTAATGTCTTGGTACTCTGGAAAATCTTTTAGGCTTAGAATTTTGATCAGAAAGTTACATTTTCCATAGGAGAATCTTGCAGCATAGGAGAAATTAGCAGCTTGTCTGTGAAATCATACCATGTGAAACCGAAGAATTCAGCAACAAGCCATTATATTTTCTAGGCTCTTGCACAGGTTTAATAAGAGATGCGAGTACCTGATAAAATATAACCTGTAAGATAATTCTGTAATCTCAGTTTACAGAAAATTGACGGGCAATGACTTTTGCGTCAGTTTTGGAGAGAAGAAAATAGGGAAGGTATTTCTGAGCCCCGCCATGCCGTTTTCTTGCACTAGATGTCACTGTTACACTTCTTGAAACGTAGAGGCCATATTTTACTGCTAAGCATCCTCAGGCTCTTCTTATAAAAGTCTGTTGTGCTGGTGGTGCAGGCGAGGAGAGTAGTTTGCAGCCGGAAAGTATTCCTTTTGATTGGTTTGTGCCTAAGCCACGGCACCTGTACAGAGCTTGGAAGATATGTCCTTTCTTGACAATCAGTGACAGCCTAAATACTGTGGGTGTGAACATTCTTCAAACACTTTCAATGATATATAGCAGTGAAGGATACTGAGAAACTGTACAGCAATCCAAACTGGCTAATGAAAAGTAGAAGCTCTGCTTTTTAGAAGGATGGAGGTAAGCCAAATGAAATTCAAAACCTAATGTTGATGCAAACTAATACACAAGCAGATGAACACTCACGCCTGGCTTCCTCTTCTGTTAAACTTCTTAAGTGAAAGTGCAAAAAATTGATAGATGCCAATCCTAGATGAACACTGCTTCCATTGTATGAGAGATAACATTACGTTTGTACGACATGCAGCAAATGGAAGATTTGTTGTGAGGAAATCTTGTCTTTGTGATCTGTGATGAGCACACCCTCTGGCTTCTTCTCAACTAGAGATGTGTACCAGAGTTACAACTGTCAAGCATTCACCTATTTCTCCAGTCAAGCTTTCCACCCACATCTGATACTGTCAGAAGCTGTTAATCTCTCTGAAGTTCCACCAGAATTATTTGCATCTGTTTTGATCAATTTATTTATTTAGTTGGTTTCTCCTCCGGTCAGTAGTGTATGTCTTTGATTTTTACCTCTTGTTCTTTCCAGGCATTTTCTTGATCACAGAATCACAGAATGGCCAGGGTTGGAAGGGACCCCAAGGATCATGAAGCTCCAACCACCCTGCCACATGCAGGGCCACCAACCTCCACATTTAATACCATCTATTTATCTTCTCATGTGGTCTCCATCATCTACCACTTGTGAGTATTTAAAACCAGTACAAAGAGTCTCCTGTCTTGTTTTTCTTCCAGCTTCTTGAGTAAGTCATTCACGTGATGCATCAGTTCTGTGGGGTGTGTGCTGAACCATCTCTGTACTCCTCTATATCTCTCAACTCCTCAATGAATTTCACGATGCCAAGAGACATAAGCTAGAACTAGCCAGATCCTGCCATGAAGAGGAGTTGCAGGCTGTGTTTTGGAGCTATAAGAGGAGCTATAACAGACATAATTTGCTATCTCAAAGTTTCTGGTGCAAGCAGCATACGTAGCAAAGCTTTAGCTGCTCTGCCACCTCTCCAGATATACTTACAGAAACCAGCATACCCTGCTGATACCTAGGGAGAGCCTTGTGTCTTTGTGTGTGTTATATAAGTGTATGAGAGAGCAAGAGAAAGGATTTAATGAAATTAAGATGTCTAAGACCTTTCAGAGGTCTTAAATAGGTGGTCATCCTGCCTTGTCTGTTTATACTCTGCACTGACAGAGAATCAGGGAGAAAAAGTAGTTCATATTCCACTTGGAACAAAGTTAGTTCCAAATGACTTTTTAGATTTCTGATATGCTTGAGCTCCCAGATACAAATATTGTCATTGTCTTTTGTGTATATGCCTTACGCAAGGTTTTCTTATCATCTCTTCTGCCTGCCTTCAAATTTACCTGAAGCTTTTGTATCTGCTGCCTCATTAGCATTCATTTGTGTAGTGTGTTATTAACCATGACTACTTTTTTTTGTCTTTGAAATTCCTTTTTCCTTCACAATTCAGTAGATCCCAAATTCTGATCTTCAGTATCAACATTAAGTAGATCCCACACTTAACACATCAAAGGAGGATGTAATTCCACTAAATCATGATCACTTAGTTGCTGCCTTTGGAAGAAAAGGAAGCAGTCTGTACACAGACAAAATTCATAATGTAATAAATCTCTACTGTTTGTCTAAGTGGCCAGAGATACTTGCTTTGCTAAACAGCTTGCTTTGTTTTTGTTGTGGCTGAAGAAACTTGAGAAAATATGAAGGCAGTGTTTTGCATATGGGATGATCAAATTTGTACTAACTTTGTACGTTGTCACCAGATGAAATGGGGTCTTTTTCAGTTAAAAATAAGCATTTATTTTTATGAAAAGGTGTGCCAATCAAAATTATAGAATAAATTAATCTTAATTATGCTAGACTTTATTCAAATTGGAAGTACTTTTAGAGTTAAGGTTTAACAATAAAATTTTTAAAAGCATTTCTCATCTTTTTCTGCAATGTACAGCAGAGTAACTAGAGAGAAACAGATGCTTCTCCCACAGGTATTATTCCATCATATAATTATCCTGAACAATAATGATTGGCAGAGAATGAAATGCAGCTCCCTTCTTGTACAGATCCTAAGCTGCATGTATGAACTTTTTGGAAAAAGGCTAATTATTCCCTGCAGCAGGTCTCTGGCTCTGCCAGCTGAGTGAACAGGCCAAAGCCAGAGGGCAAACTTTCACTTGACTAGGTCACTTATCTCTTCTTCCCCATATGCAGTGTTTACAGAAGGAGGATTTTAAAAACGACTAGCAAGTTTCCCAGCTCAGTTAGTGTGCATGACATTTTGATCCCAGCTAGTCTAACGCTATTTAAATCCATAATGAACTGAGGAATTCCGTAAGTCCAACACTCTTCTGGGAGAGGAGTAACCTTTCTAATTGTTGGCTTTATTTTCTATTCAAACATTTCATTTTCTCATTGATTTTTGTTTCTATAGATGCTAAACTCAACTTTTGACTGGTGTGAAGTTGCACAGATTTAGAAGTGTGTTTTTTACCCCAAGAGTTAAGTCTAACTCAGTGCTCTTCTTAACCAAGTCCTGTCTTGTCCCAACTCCATTGAGGGAATGAAGTTGGCTGCCACTAGAAGCTGAGCATGGTGCATTCTTTCCTTATGCCCAGATACCAGGTGGAGTTCAATAATCTTGGTCATATCTAAAACAGATCAAAAATGACTAGGAAAACAAGCAGAATATGCTGTTGAATATCACTGATGAAGAGAATTGTTCTTGTATGCAAGTTGTAGTAAAATTATTTTCAGATTCATGGTACAAAGCTGTCTGCCTCATGAAATACAAAGCGTAAAACATTCAGTTACTAAAAAGACTAAATACATTCCTCCACAGAAAGAGGTAGCACTTTGTTCCTGTCCATGTACAGCATGCTTTTGAAGTGGTACAGCATTACTTTTACATGCTTAAAGTAAATCTTGGGAAAGTGTTAGGAAATGTCGTGTCAGCTATGAACAGATGCCCCCAGCTTCAATAAATGCATACAAGCATAGGTATATAAGCGTGCATGACTGTGTATGCATTTACCTTCATGTAGATTTGAACTTCCATGAGAAGTATGAGGATTTCTTGGCTCTTGATTTGGATGCCATCTTAGTGGTATCTTAGTTTAGATGTTTCTAGATGTGAGACTATAGCTGTCACTAAGATCTATTAAAGACTACACTGTGTCAAATGTTCTTAAATATTATAGAAAACATGTTATTAATTCATAATATTCGTAATTATGTGTCCCTCGAATTCATAATATTCGTATTATGTGTCCCTCCACTTAGGGACAGAAAATAGAAACATGGGGGTTTTGTGGAACCATGATGTATTACAGTCATTGCGATGTTGCTCTAAAAGTTATTGCTCAAAATACCATTTTTATTTCTATTTCTTTCTGTTTATTTCTATTTATTTCTTGAATAGAAAGCGACAACTGAGGGATTCAGTTAAACTCAGGCTTAGTTGAACTTTTACATGCAGGTAAGTAGCTCCCCAGATGGTCACTGTTAAAGGGCACAGGCCATGGCACAGGGCTTATCCATATGAGCAGGTCTTGAGAAACTTCAGATATGCATAACAAAGCAAGAGGCTCACAAAAGCTTTTACTGCACCAGGAGGGAGGACAGAGTTTCACAGTTGGCTAAGTAGGTAGAGGCAGCCTCAAACTGCTTATCGATTTGAGGAGAAACAAACTAATTTACTAAATAAGATATCAGAATGCAGGATAGCACACAATAATATAATATAATACAATATAATTAGAATTGGATACAATATAAATAGAATTGGAATGAAAGACAGCGTCTGAAAACTGAAGGCCCTATTCTAATGCTGAGGCAAGATGTGCAATTGGGTTGAGCAGTAAGGAGGAGAGCCTGGTCTGGTGGCCTTGCCAGGGGCTTCATCTCCGCTCTGAACTCAAAGCCCTCTGGAGTATGTAGTCCTTTTTCTCTTCTGGGACAGGTACCCAGAACTGGAGCATTGACTCTTTAACTCCCAGTGCACTACGTGACGTTAGGATGAGGAATACCGATAACCAAAAATCGTAAAACCACGGCACCACTTCACGTGTGATCTTAAGGGAGCAAATTCCTGAGGTCTGAGCTGGTGATAAGATAAGCATCTCAGGATCCGGGCACACATCTGAGGATGGTTTAAAGCCTTTGCAGTCCAAAGAAAAGTGACATGCTTGTGAGTCTAGAGAGTGAGGATGACTGTAGCTGTTTTTCACTCACGAGATCTGATCCTATTCAGGTGGGGAGGGGGAATAAGCCTTGACTATCTGTGCTTGTTTATGGGAGAGCAATTGCTGTTTATGCTGATGCTGGAAAAGGCTTTGTGTTAGTTTGCGAGAGGCAATGTTAATATTGTCTGATATTGTCTGTGTGTACATGTTGGTGTCTTACTGTTGGCCAGACCTGCAGATGGGTATGTCAGCAGCTGCACCCACTGGGCTGATTTGAAAGAAACCTCCAGAGTCTGGGAGAGCACAGAGTTCAGCTGTGGGCTGAGAAGACACTTCATGTCCTGAAATGCACTTAATTCTGCCACTCTTTAGCTCTAACTTCAGTGCCACGTTAAATACATCCTTACCAGCAATACCTACAAAAGACAGGAGAGAATAATCTTCTGTCTGTCATCTTGTTGAGGATTATAGGGATGTGTCTTGAAAAACAGATCTCTTCCTGAATGCGTAGTGGTTTGGGTAGCTTTATGAGAGTTTGCCATTTCTGAGCATGGCTGATTTTTGCCTGGACAATTCTCATCTATTCTTGAAGGAAAGAACTTTTTGCCTGAGCTATCAGCCAACATGAAAGAGTTTGGAAATGAAAGAAGCATAGCAACAGGCATTGATGGTGTTTATTGTTCGAGTGGTTTCCTTGGCACTTAATGATATATCTTTTGTTGGCTAGCTCTTTGTTAGCTGTGTAACAGACAGATCCTGCTAGAGGCAGTAAATATCTGCATGAAGATACAATAACAATAAATGGCAGGAAAATCTACAGCTTTTAGTAAGATTTTCTTTGTGATCCAATACTTTCCATAAGAAGAAAAAAGACAAATGGGACATAGCTTTCTCTTTTTTGGTGATGCGCATGGTAGAAGTCTGAGGGGAAGGAATCAGTGTTGAATTACAGAGCACATACATGGGGTACAAAGAACTGAAGTGATAAGTTCACTCGTAGCACTTTTCTGTCTTGTAGCCGTGGAGATAGCAGAGAGAGCAGAGTAAATAGGGAATTAGTTCTTTCTTTCTGTCCATCTTTCCATCCACCTTTCTTCTAAATTGAATAACATCTTGTTTTTGTTTTGCATACTCCGTGTGCTGCCTCAGGTTTCACATTACAAGAAAAAGATGTGAGATTTCTTCATATAACCAGTAGCGGTTATCTGAAATAAAGTTGTAATTTCAGAAAGAGGTGAGACCGTGTAAGATGAGAGGTGTGAATTCACTATTAATTACCTGTATTACAGTGATGTCAAGATACACGGCAATTAGAGGGACAATGCAGCATGGAAGAATAACTTATGACTGTCTCAGTTTCTCTCAGTTTTGTACGGATTAGATAAGGACAACCAAGTGAGGCATGGAAGAAACATCCATGCTTCAAAACAGATGCAAGTAAGGGTGACCAACTCCAGACTGTATTGCTTTAGGCTTAATTGGGAGTATATTCTAAACCTAATAGCTATTTTGGAAACAATAATGAGTGCCGCACACAAAAATGCTGTGTCACTGCCTTTGGTCTGCTCTTCCTTTCCCCAGATGCTCAACAGCAGTTGTGGTAAAGAAACAAATATCTTAGTAGGTTCTCATAGCTGAAAATTCAGACCCATTTCACTCTGATGGTGTCAGTGACTGATTACAAGCTTGCAGATACTAAGAAATACATTTGTCAAAGTTGTAAAATCCCAGCAAATCTAGACATTTTGAGTTATGGGAAAGGTGGGAAAGTAAAAATAGTAATAATTGTTCTTCTTTTTCCGCCAGAACACTAAGTGATTTCCTTTTATTTTCTTCTACTTCTCCTTGATGTGTTATTTTCCTCAAGTACCTTTAGGAAAGAGCACCTTTCGTAACATACAGCAGTCCCTTCCCAAATACCCCTCTTGCCTTCACAAACTACCATTACAGTGAACTTTAATGGGCACTTACTGACATTTCTCACCAGTTCTGAGGAATATTTGCCTAGGTTAATTCTTCTCCATTCAGCAGTTTTTCCTCTTATAGGTGCAGATGCTGTGAGATGGCTGCCAGCAGTAGCAGAAGATAAACTGAAATTAAAGGAGTGAAGTCACATGCTAAGTATGTTCTAGATTAGCAGAATGGGTGCATACACCATGTACCAGCCAACACGGGAATTTGTGTTCTACATGGTTCCTCTAAAAGGTTGGTAAAGGTAGGGGGGTTGGAGCTTGATGATCTTTGAGGTCCCTTCCAACCCAAGCCATCCTATGATTCAATGGAAATGTAGCTATGAGACTTTGTGAGGCAGATATATAAATAGAGGTTGGACTAGATCATCTCCAGAGGTCCCTTCCAACCTCTTCTGATTCTGTGATATGCTTCAACGCCCTCCAGTTTGATGAAGGGTAACTGTATCTTTGTGTTGTCTCACAGGGTATATGGCTTATATAAGAAAGGCCAAGTTGCTTTTCACCTGAAATTCTTCCTTCTGTTCTTGTTACTTGCCATGGTTCCAGCAAGTAACATGGTTCCTTGGCCTAGTTCCATGACTTATGGGGTGGAGGAGGGACCCATGGTACCACACCTCAGAAAAAGGGGAAAATGTAGGGAGATGGGCCTATTTGGGGGAAAACAAACAAAGAGCAGCAATGAGATATGGGAGAAAACTAATTTACTACATTTGATAGAGGAATTCATGATAACAGAATATAATACTATGTAATCAGAATTGAAGCTAATTGAAAACTGAGGGCCTTGCTTTAGTGCTGTATGTGAGATGGCCAGTGAGCAACACAGCAGAGACAAGCAGAAAGAGAGCCAGTCTCGTGACTCCCAGGCACTTTTATCTTTGCCTCTGAAAGAAAAACAGAAATGGAATAATGAAGTCTTCTGAGAGCTGTAGTTCATTCTTCTCTTCTAAGAGCAGGTATCGCTATCCAGAACTATTGACAATCCATGGAACTGCAGCATTAACTCTTTAACTCCTAGTGCACTTGATGATGTTATGATGTGGAATACCTATAACAAAAATCGTAAAACCACGATTTTTCTACAGCTAAACTATATCTGCATTTCTGTCAGCCTCCCTCTGGAATTCCTTAAATGCATTATTAGTGCTGGAGTTTTGGGAAATAGAAAGATATAACTGAAAGTTCTGTACCACCTGCTCCAAGAGGCCCAGGTTCTACATTTGGCTGGTTGTCAAAGAGCTAACTGGTAGCAGCAATATTGTCAAAGTAAAATCCTTCCATATATTTGTGGCGTGGGAGGCTCAAAAACAGCACTGCATACATTTTGCCCTTGCAATAGCAAGAGAATTATACTGGTTTTGTGCTTGTGCAGAGGGTAGAGGAAAAAGGAGTCCCTTAGAGTAGAGAACGTTTCCCATAATAAGTGGCAGAAATGGGGAACAAGAACTGTGAAAATAGTAAAGCTGCTTTCTATAAATGGCTCGCATAGATGATTGACATATTTTTTGATGATTGTTAACGTACAGTACGTGCTGTTGCAAACACGTAATTTTGTAGCAGGAACATTTAACTGGGTTAAGAAATGTTCTTGTTTATTTGTGGAAATAGGGAATGACACACAGCAGGGAGATAGATTTTCTCAAGCGGAAACTTTCTTTTTTGTGGCAGAAAATAGTTCCAAAGAAAATCATACTTTACTTGTAGCTGAAGCATTCTGTGCAAATAAGAGGCTTCTTTTTCAAAAGCGTTAACCATATTGTGGCAACAGCCTTGACTGCCCGCTTCTTAAGTTGACGAGTTTCCTTATGCCTTGACCCATGATGCCCCTTCAACACTGAAGAACTGTCATAAATACAGCCACAAAGCAGCTTTGTTATCTCCCTTAAAATTTCTCTCCACTATGTTACTCACAGAAAACCTTGAAAAAAGATGCTAGACCATGCTTGTTAATCCTGATCTGTAGAATTCCATTTCTATTTCATCCAGGAATCACTTACATAGAGTTCAGTTGTTTTTGTTTTTTTTTTTTTTTTTGAAATTTCTATTCTTTTTTTACTGCCAGAACGTACCTATTGTCTCATATCTTATGTTTAGGTTGTAGAGACTTTGTGCCAGAAGCTGTGTTTGTACAGCATCTAACACTTCAGTGAGTTGATTCTTGACAAAGGATTCTATTCATACAGACAAAGAAATGGTAAATGAGAAAATAATGTTCCTTTATTCTGGCAGTTCTTGTTTTCTCTTTATTAACCCTGAGACACTTACATAGTCCTAAAGCACTTTCTATAGCGCCTTTCATCAAAACCCCAAAGGCTTAATAACCCTGGAATATATTTTGCCCCTCTGTTACTATTAAAGAACCTGATGCAAAGGGAGAAAAAATAATTTGTACATTCAGTAAAAATAATAACTAGTGTAGGACTTAAACTGTTTGTCTAGCTCTTTGCATTAACCTTTCTACCATAGTGCTACTCTAATACACAGTGCAAGCTCACACAGGCTCACTGTTCACGTAGCTAAATCATAGTGATGTTAACGTCTATAGAATTATACAAAATACTTGAGTGAATGTTACTGGGGTAAAAAAAAAAAAAGTGCCTGCTCTTGAAAAGAATACTTAGGCTATTAAGCTTTTATCTAAACACAGAACAAAGAGGTTGAACACAGAGAGCTGGAGCTGGAGAACAGCAAACAAAAAGGTCGTGTCACAAATGTAGCAGGTGGAGGAAGCCTGTAAGCGTGTGAAGACTTCACATTCACATTCTTTGATTAAGTAATCCATTCTTTTGAGATGAGTGTGAGCAGAATATAGAGTCTGACACATGATCTTATTGTAAACTTGAAGTTTTAGAGCAAAATTTAAGCAGAAAAAAGTCTGTTGCAAAATCTTCTGTAACTCTTTTCATGGGAAACCCCATGAGGATTCTGAGTGCTTGGACTTGTCCAGAAAACTAGAGAAGTTCACACCATAAGTTAAAACCTTTTTGTAAAACCCTCACATGTCCTGAATCAACTCAGTTATTTTTCAGAAATACATTTGCATTTCGAGGAATTTCACTTGAATATTCACGCTTCGTGATGCTCATTATGTGACTACTCTGAGCTGCTACTGAGCCAAGAGTAAAACCAGAAAGAAAGTATGGCATTGGTATGGGCGTACAATTTCCCCTGCATTGTTCTGACAGCAGAGACCAGTCCAGAATGGAATTCAGAGAGAACACTAAAAGCGGTTGTAAAATGGGAGAAGAGCTCCTGGAGTTGGGCTAGCAAGAAAAATTATTGCAGGCTTTCAGTGTTAGAACTGTTTGAGGTGAGCTCTGAGAGCAACATCGTTATTCAGTTGTGTCAAGAGGAGCACATGTGGTAACATGAAATCTCTGAAGTGTCAGTCTTTGAAGTTCAGGAGACAACTCAACTTTCAAGTTGAAGTACAGAACATTGACTTGGTGGTAAAACATCGAAAAGTAGCAATCTGAGGGTGGTGGTGACATATTAAACTGCATGAATCTTGCTGAACACTGAAAGATCAGTTAAACTCTTTGACTTTAAAATCTTAGAACACGGAGCTGATACAGCAGTGACAGCTCATATTTACCAGAAAGAAGTCTGTCGTGAAAATTATCAACAACTAAAGCAGGAATTACAAAATGTATCATTATTACAAAACTGCTTGGGAATTTGGAATGTTCTTTTTCATATTAGCTCTATGTAGTGAGAAATGTTGCCATACGAATTTCCTTTTCTATTTCTGATGATTTTTTGCAGATATGTATAAATGTGAAAACGTTCCCTGGTAATTCCAGAATGTTTAATTCTGCAATATATGCTCCAGACAGTTAAATTATTTGAGATATTATTTTATCGAGGTCAGTCTGGAATTTTGGATTATTATGCTTTCTTACATTTAAATGCAGTTTCCTCCCAAGCACTAGGATTGGCTTGAAAGATTCAGTCTTGTTTCTGTGTCTTATTATGAGCAGTTGAATGTCAAACATCTCCTGATGTCATTAACAGGAGCCGCTTCTTAAATTTACTGAAAAAAGACTAATGACCCTGTAAATCAATTTATGGCTGAGTAAGTACTGCTGTGTATTTGTGGTGCTACCTGATTCTGATTGTGAAATTCACTGCAGAAAATACTTAGCTGTCATTATGTATTGACAGGAAATGCAGCAACAAACAGAAATAAACCTGGAGTGCCCGGACACATTTCTGAAAACTTCCCCTATCCTTTTAAATGTAAAGTTCTGGCGGTGGTTTTTTTTGTTTGTTTTTACGACTGGGACAAACAAAATCACACATCTTTTGAAACGCAGCGTTATCTGCAAACTAACGTGACAGAAAGCACAGGGGCAAGCTAACATGAAGATATTCAGTAGTGAAGATAGCACATCAAGGTTTTGGGGGAACTGCATTCGTGGGATGTGGACTTTTATGTTTTTCTTTTATGAATTCAACATTCTTGCCATTAAGAACAACAGATGGCATTCACCATTAAGCAGTGGGTCAGGAAGTCTGCATAGTGTTTTCCTGATGCAATAAAACATATCTCATGGAAAGGTATGATAGGAATCAGAATCATGTGATAAAGTTCTATTGATGACCGCAAGCCTTGGCATCAATTACCTTGACTCAGATCACCAAAGGAGAAAATGAAGAGGAAAAAGCCTGTGGTACCTTAGAATGTTACGTATCTCACAAAAATTAGATAGGTACCAGAAAACTGGAAATAACGTGCCTTAATCTAGGAAAGAGGAATGAAAAACGTCATGTGATGGTTGTACTCTTCAATGACGGGAAGAAAACCATGTGTTGGATGAACTCTTCTGGGTGAAGCATCACATGAGAGATTCCAAGGACTTGCTCAGTGAAGGGTCCATAAGGTATGAAACGCTTGGAAGGAAAGGATGGGCCAGCGCAAGCTGCTGTGCCTTTAATGATGTCATAGTCTTGAAGCAGTACAGGTTTATTTCTATGTGAGTCTGTAGGAAGGTCCAGAGGAGCTGGCAGGACTCTAGATTAGAGATTACTTATCTCCCTGTGCTCTCTGCTCCTGCTAGCTGACTGCTCTTTTCACCTCAGTTCCTGGTGTTTCCACTCCCTGGTGTTGGAGGAAGACCTTTCACTAACACAGGCTTCCACAAGCTGTAGATTCTGCTGAGAGATTCCACAGCTAAAAAGCCTGGTTTGGGGCAGCACAGAAAGGTTTTGAGCTGTCACCAGATGTTCCCGGAGTGTGAGTAATAAGAGTGTTAAAAGAGTTTCTGTGAGATATCCTGTAGTTTCATCATTAGCTTGAATTACACTAGTTAAAACCCTATGGGAGATGGTAAGAACGTCTGCTGCTTTTAATTTCGCGCTTGTAGAGATGGAGAAACAAAAGGAATAAGAAACACTTATTTCTGGAAGTACAATTGAGGAACTATTTTTTTTTTTTTACTTTGTTTTTGTTTTTGCGTGTAGGATAATTCCAATGCTGAGTATTTCGAAATAACTGTTTGTAATATATAATTAATAATAACTGTTAATAACAAATAACTTATTTTTTCTTTTTCCTGCAGGGCGGAAGACAATGAGCAAGCAAAGAAACTAGCACTGATCATCTAACTGCATCTAACTGCCTTTTACCACTTGATTTCCCTCTAACTGGTAAGACAGAACAAGAGAGGATCATGCTTGCCCACCAGTCTTTGTTTCTGTGGGCCTGCATTTGTTTTCTTAGACTCTTCCTCTTCTAGCTAATACAACAAGCGTGCAAACACCAGTTCACTGTCCTCAGAAACAGTATCCACTATATGTATTCTGTCCCTTCCTGGCTTCTATATGTGAAAACTGAAGAGCAGGCCATACTCTCTGCTCAACCTGAATCAAACCTGCTGAAATAAGGAGAACTTTTCTCCTCCTTGAAGTATTCACTTGCTATATGACTTCTAAAATGGGTAAAAGCAAGAATTGTTATGATTCCTTATATGAAGTGTTACATGTCAATTGTTGCTCTATTAACCACTGATTTCTCCTTGAGAAAAGAAAAAAAAATCAGGCTCTGTTCATTTTGTATTGCAAATGTCCATATTTAGCAGAATCATACTTCCTAATAATTTCATTTGTAAGATCAACAGCTGCTCTGATAGAACAGTAGAGAAAGGAGCTCACAAGATATGAATGAAAATAGGATCAAAAAATGTATCTCAAAAAATAATTGTGGTATAAGGTATTGAAATCTTCAGAGTAAAATGTAAAGAGTAAGAAACATAAGATTATTATATTTTGTGTCCCGAAGTATTCTGTTTTGAATACAGAAATTCCCATTGGAATGGAAGAATGTTTTGAAAAAACAGTCTCAATAAGATTTCAGGTGACACAGCAATGGCAAACGCTGCTGGATAGTCTATACATTTAGTTTCCTTAATAAGGGACCACATTTGATGAACGACTGCAGATCAACATTTGTGAATGAAGATTGAACCACTGTAAAGTGCTCTTTAGCATGAATTAGAGAATCTTCTGCTTTTAAAGGTTACGTGAAATGAATTTCTAGTGCAATAATGTTACTAAAATACCTACATAATAGACTCAAAAAGAAAGCCTGAAGACATAATGTAAGGAGATAACATTTTCTCTGATTATAGCACTATAAATCCCACTTGTATTCAGAATGCAACTTGAAATTTTTTTTTATTTCAATAAAGTACTTTTCAAAGCAACCCTGGATACTTTGAAATTTGCAAGATGCTTGCCTTTAGAAGCTAAAAATACCATGGAGAATTTCTGTTAATAGAAAATGGCCTAGTTGAAAGCCGAGGATAGAGAAATTAAGGCTCAAAATAGCGTACCAGTCGTCAATGGTGATACTGATAAGTTTATTTATTTACTTAGTTACTTCTGGATCACTAAGAGTAGAATGACACAACATAGGATTGCTATAGCTTGAAACGATACTGAAGAATGAAGAGCTTATAAGGCTGTTTTGTACAGTGCATAAAATGCAGGAGCTTTGATGAGATGATTTTCATGTTGCTCCCTGGTGTTATAATTTTTGATTCAGTGAAAGATGGCCAGATTGCCAGCCCTGGAGCATGAAACTTTTCCTTTATCTGCACAGTAGGTACTACGTGATAAGCACCAGCGCAAACATCCTTTCTGATAAACCCTAATCCTTCATTTAGGGCCCAACTTTGTTGAGAAGAGGATGATTTCTTATATAGTGACCATTCTGCAGGAAGATGAGAAGATAGAGGGACACCTAACAGAATCTGAGATACCATCTTTACCTGTAAAAGGGAATCATTTTAGTAAGATTTAAATAGAGGACCAATTCAAATAGCCACTAATAGTTAACAGATGGTAATTACTACTGGATACTGAGAGCTAGGTCAGGTTTGAACCCAACGACCCAGAACTAAAATGCTCCGTATGCCATCACTGTACCGTCTGGTATGATGGCAAGTGACGACCCTCCTGCTGAAATAAGGCCTTTCCCTGCAAGCAGGAAGCTTTAATGCTCTCAGTCAGAAGTAACAACTACCTTGACATTTCTGTTCTGCAGTTGTTTTTAGCTCTTGCTCTACATGCTGTTTATCACACTTACATTTTAACCTTGGGGTGACAAGGGAAAACAAGACATTCTGTGAAAAGAGAAGGCATAGAAATAGTAAAGAGTCTCTTAGAAGAGAAGTTCTCCCTAAGTCCCAGCCAGACCATGAACTAGAAGCTAGATTAAGGCTTTTTTCTTTTCACCACCTTTTCCAAGCCTGCAGGTTTTAACTGATTGCCAGGTGATATCAATCTATTTTGGTAGTGTATTTAATTACAAATCTTCAGGTTAGCTTAGGCTGAAGCTGTTTGGGTTTCATTAGTTAAGTCAAATTTGATAAAAATCTAGCTGTGTTTTGTTCATTAGCCACACAGTGAACATAAATATAGCTTGCTGGTTCTTGAACAGTTCTGAGGATTGCTTACGATTAGGACATGAGGCAAAAGAAGTAAATGTATGCAACAGTCATTTCTGTGCTCTTCATCACTCTCCAATTCCGCATTTTTTATACATGCATAAAATCCACTGCATTCTCAGGTATTAATTTGCCCCATATTAAGGATTTGGACGGAGGAGTCGCTGAGAAGTAAGGAATCAAGCACTGCTTGTACAGGTCGTAATTAACAGGAAGAGAAGCTGTCTGTGTGCAGGATGAGAGCTGTGCCTCACCTGCTCTTCAGCTCCCTGACCAACAGAAGACAGCCTGTGCTGCCTAATGTCACACCGTGCACTTGTCAGAGGTCCTGGTCTACGCTGAACAGTCATACTTGATTATGTTACAGTACCAAAGTCATACATTTATTAATGCTTGTTCTGTGTCAGCTGTCTCTGGAAACTGTCCTGAAGTGTTATTGTATTTATGATATGAGATATACGTGATTAAGAATTTCTTTGGTCACTACTATGTTTCACTATACCTGTAGATACAGTGTTTGCTTAGAATGCTGATTTTCTGACAAACGTGTTGAATCTTTTAAATAACTGTGTTTTCTCTACTTATTATTGTTAAGGAAAATACCTGAAAATACATCAGGCATCTGCAGGACGTTGCTTATTTCTACCTCTGCTGCAGGGTAAGCACTTTAATTTTCATTATTATGTCCTCTTTCTTTATTCTTGAAGATAACACGGTTGCAAGTATTTTATAATTGTTATATTCTGTGGTTCAATTGTATGTAGAGTACTGTAGCCATATGTTCATGTTTTCCCATATACGTGTTAGCAGCTGGATAGATAGTACTCAGTCTTTATCTTTGGAAATCAGAAAATAATAACTAAAAGGCAAATCCCTGCATAATATTGCCTCAGTAAGTCTTATTTCAGTAGTTAAATCAGAGAATACAGTCTCAAACAAAGCACTTCTAATGCCCAATTAGTTTTAGACTATGCTAAAAGAAGAGGAAGACTGAGCAAACTGCAAAATCTGCAAGTTTATGCATTAGGAAGACAGCAATAGTGTAACAAACCAAACCTGCAGAATTATAAAAAAGAAAAAAAAAAAAACAAGCAAAAAAAAAAAACCAGGGTAAGAGAGAGCATTACCACATGTAGTGAAGTCTAGACAGCAGGAAGATGCATGAAGACTTCATTACAGCAATATCTCATAATGATATGTGGGCTTATACACAATGAAAAGTCAACCATGTTCCACTGTTGTCAGACTGAAAGGTGTATGCTACTTGAATTTCTCCTTAGTTACTTTTTCCACACAGAAATACTACTTATATTACTGGATATGAACCAAATTTGACAGGCTGCTAAAGGATATAATTCAGTTATATATTGACTGAACAGTTTATGCATTTCAGTTGGTATCACTTTTAGTTAAGGCTTATTATTATGGTTATGGTCCCTGCTGTCAGGCTGTGCATTTTTTCCTCTTGCTTGTTGGTAAGATATCTAGGGGAAAATCCTCAGCCCATTGATATTGACTAAATATACTTCTCTTTTCATCTGTCAATTTCCTTCATTTTATGATGTTCAGTACTTAGGAATCTTTACATTAGTCTACACTTAAGACGAAAGGCTCTTGCAGTTTCTTTCGTTGAAGAGAAAAAACTCCTGAATAGGCTGATTTGATTTGTATTTCTGATTATAATTTTTCACTGGGGTTAATTGCAAGTAGTCTGAATGAACCATCCTAATAACAGCTCAGACAATGTAATGATTATGCACAACACTGTGTTTTTGTATAGGGTTGAAGGCTATTGAAACGAAGCACACATTCTTAGCTGAGCTATTTGCACCTTCCTTCTGTTAGAATAGTTAAGTGTGGTTCCCATCAGTTGTTAATCAACTTGTTTTCAGAGCAGTAAGTGCTCCTCCTATTATCTGTGGTGCCATCTAATATCTTGTTATAACATGTCTTCTGGCTAAATGTCTCAGGTAAATGTCAGCAACCAAAAAGACAGGAGTGGTAAAATAACGGGTTTAATTATTTAAGGGAAGTTTAAACATACAGACATTCAAGGAAGAATAGAATAATTAGAAAAAGTATTTATAAAAAAGCCCACAACACCTTGTATTTGTCACTTTGAATGACACACAAAAGAAATGACAGCACACAGGAGACTTCCCTGCTTCTTCCTTTTTTATTCCTTTCTTTCATTTATTTATTTTTCAAACTAACATTTTAACTAACGTTCAATCAATTAATAAGGATGTCAGAATAATTGTTCTTTATCTGTGAGTACTCAAACACCGATTCATGCACAAAAGATCTGGCTGTCAATCAGCACAAGTAACACGCTAATGAATATCATGTCTAATCTTCATGCACTACAGCTGGGTCAAGTGCTCAGGCACAAATTGATGGTTAGGCTAGTGCAGGATTTCCAGTCCACAACTGATGTCTTAATTCCTCATGCAGACTGTGTCTGAAAGATAATTACTCTTTTCACATGTCAGCTCATTCCAAAGCTGCCCTGAATTCTGGGACCAGAGAAAACAGAGAGAAAAAGGAGGGGGGTTTGGGGAATGCCACGGCTGCTCCAAAAATGCAAAGGTGCTGAGCTGAAATTGGACATCCACAATGGAAAAAAGATGAACAGAGAATAATTAAAGATGGCATTTTGGGGTTACAACCACGAAGTGTCCTTTCTAACCAAAATAAAATTAAATTAAAACTGAAAGAAACAGCTGCACATTAAGCCCTATTTAATATTGATGCTTACTGAAGTATGGATTTGAGTGAGCTTCTTCCTCAAGGTTTTTGCCTTGTATCACTGCCTTATTGTATAATGAAATGGATTTCTAGTTAGAAAAGTATTGTGATCATATATAGTTCTACACAGTATTTTGAGAAGGATTTTTTTTTCCTTTATATAAACCACTATCAGTGATGCCAAAAAAGTCAAAGGGGCTCTTCCAAAAGGAAAGAATAGACTTTATGAAGGGAAAGTAACCAATGTTTAAATGGAAGAATGAATTTCTATGGTTTACTTATACTTTTTGATACTTTAAAAGTATACTTTTAAAAATGCTTTTATTTAATACTGTTTGCTCAAGCGTATTGATTTACAATCTTTATGCAATATTGCAGTTACATTATATTGCCTTTATTGGGACACTGTTATATTTCATTTATTCAGCTAATAGTGCACCTAGATAACGAGGAAAGCTGTCCTGGCAACCTTCCACATTGGAAGTCTGATATCCAGTTTGTTCATAAGAAATTTTTTCTCTGGTATTTCATTGGGTACCGAGTGGTGCATATTTAAAGTAGATATTACTGCTTATCAGCACATCCTCCCTAAACGAAGTAAAATAGGAAACACATAAGTGAACACCATAGAGGCTTCTTATTACTACAGCAACAGGAGAGGAAATACTAATTCCATTTCACTTATTTCCAGGCTTCCTGGAACATTACCTTGTCTGCTACTCCTATTTGATCGCTGCCTAATCACCCTTAACTATTTCTTTTTCTTTCACAAAGACATTCTGAGAGCTGCCTGCAGATAAAGCCAGTCACACTTGCTCGCTAAGATAACAATACCAACTTGTTCAGTTTTATTTAACTACAGCTAAACTCTTACAAGTCTGTCTGCATGAAAAATGGAGTTTAAGATTTGGTTCACAGAATTTTGTTTGAAGAATATAGGAGCTCTTCAATTAGCCTAGAATATTAAGCAATAAATGAATAGAATAGTTGATATTTTAGTAATGTGTTGATTGTAATGCAAAAGGAGGCTATATAAGCTTACACAGCTGTGTCCTAGAAAATCCAGGAATAGGATTAAGATATACGGATTCACAGGTCCTCTTTTTGACATCTAGAAAGCTGTTCCTTTTCTTTCTTTTAATCATTTACCATATCTAGTAAAAATATTTTACAGCAATTCTTCCAGCTGAAATATAGGCTTTTTTTTTTTCCTGTTGAAATTGTTGCTGTCTGCATAACAGTTTAATTTTTCATTGAAAAGAAGTGTAGTCTGGTGAGAGCTGCAACAACAACAACAAAAAGGTATTTCCTGTGGAAGATTTTGCTTAGATTTATTCATATTGTTCTTTTAGTTCACACTGTTTACGGCTTTTCCATTTTTCCTATATTAGTCATTTGATATGACAGAACTGGATACAGCACTTTTAGGTTTGATGTAGATTTCTCTGACTTGATTTTAGGCCTAGTGATAGTGAAGAAACACTTAATTTCTGGTTTCTACCCTACCAGTTGCGCTTACATGAGAGTTATAGTTTTAAACCTGGTTTGCTTATCTGCCCCACTACCCATACTTTGCTGTTACAGCTGGAAGAGATGCTGGCCTGCGCAAATTAGATGCCTTTCAGAGGAAAATAAGCCAGAAGCTCTTGAAGGGCAAACCCAGCACACTATGAAAACTAATGAGAATTCAATCCATGACATCAGCCAGATCTTACATGTGCATAGCTTAAGAGATCATTAGCAATTTATCTTGCTTTCCTGATCTAATCTAGGCGAGCTACAGCTCCTATTGATGTGATATGGTTGTCACTGGCATGTCAGCAGCACATGTAGTCTAGATAGTGTTACGATGTAGAAGAGAATTAAGGATGCTCTAGACATCTGACATTACAAGGTGGACCATGGTGTATACTTCTGTTCCCACAGCAGAAAAAAAGTAAAAGCAACAAACTATTGTTTAAAATTTAACCTAAACAACATTGGGTTAAAATATTGGGAATCATTATGGCAATAGTCTGGTTTTGCATTAATGGCAGGGTTTGCTAGTGATTTCTGAGCCAGTCAGGTCTGTTTTGGACTAAAAAAAGCTTAGAAATAATGTCTTTGAAAGCACTTCTGGACAAGTGTCTCATCTTTGCCTGCTTAACTTGACTGCAAAATCACTGTGATGATTATTAAAGATGACATTGGCTGATTTACTGGGAGAATGAGACTGCATCTGGATGGGAACAGGCTCTGAATGAGGATTAACTGCCTGAAGGTCTACCTAGAGTACATTTCAATGAAGTAGGAACACAGCAGAAAAAAATAAAAAAAAAAAACGACCAAAAAGCCGAAATACAGCCGCAAAAAAAACCCACACCAGAAGAGATCACATTTTTAATAGGCTCCCGTAACTGAGAAAATGAACTTGCTGTTGTAGTACAGATTCAGAGTACATGTAACTGTATGGCTGACTGTACAACTTATCTAGCATGTGAGTAAATTTTGCCATTCACGGCTGGTAAGCAGTGCAAGTTCCCTACAAAAGTTAGCTTTGCAAGCAAACATTTCTGTCCTAGTAGCTTTAGGAGAAGAATATATCAATTTATAGACAAAACAGCTTTTCTCTAAGGCCCACTGATAAAGTTTCTACAGTTCCAAGAGAATAGTATTTCTTAAATGTTGCCTTGTGAACAGGATCTTGCTGTCTCCTTCTTTTTTCTTCTGTAATGCTGGCATGTTGACAAATAATGATACTTCTGTTTAATTAAGTTAATTTAATCAATGAATACTGAAGCATTTAATGGTACTCTACCATCAGATATGTTGTTTTAGTAATTTGCTTAACAGTGTTGTTGAGGCTTTGAGGGAAACTGCATTCTGATTTGTGTTAGTTTTTTTCCAAGATACCTAGATTTTGTCATATTTAAAGATCTACTGCAGCTAAGAAATAGCCAAGGTAATGCAAGGTGTGTGTTATCACTGGTTTTGTCATTCCTTTGAATTCCACGATTCCATTTTTTTAGCACTGGTTTCAAATTTTTAAATGTTTGTACAAAAGATTTTTGTACAAAAGCTGCTGCTTCGTGTCTGGCTGGGCATTGATTGATGGATAGTAAGCAATAGTGTGTGCATCACATGTTTTGTGTATGCATATATACATACATATAAATATATACACATTAAATATATAAAAATTATTATAATTACTATTATAATTACTGTATTACTATTCTTGTTTTTCTCTTCCTTTTCTGTTTTAGTAAATAGTTTTTATCTCAACCTGTAAGTTCTACTTAAGTTTATTTTTGATTCTCTCTCCTGTCCCATTGGGAGGGCAAGGGGAGAGTGCACAACTGTGTGGTGTTCAGCTGCCTGTTAGGTTAAGAAAAGTCCTAATAATCTCTGTGTTGTTGCAATTCTTCAGCGATCTTATTTTTATGCAAAATTCTCCATGTACATGTATGTGGAGGGATTTTTTGGTTTAGGTACCACTTTTGCTCATGGAAAACACAGAAAAAAAGTGCTTATTGAATAGGGTTGTGCATTAATGAGTCAAAAATATTTTTGTGTATACATCTTTTAGAACTCTTGGAAATTTATTGTAGTCTGTTTCTACACTCTTCCTCAGATGACTTTTTTACAGGTAAATGCACTGGAGAGGAACAATGAGGTCAAATAAGTGCTAGAAGCAGAAGTGTCTCAGTTGAGATTTTGCTACTGCTTGGATTTTCACTCTGAAATTCAGTGAGTTATTCATCTGTGCTTGAAATTATTTATCCTTAGCATAAGATAAGAAAACATACAGCTGAAACTGAAGGAAATCCTTTAATATGTAATTACTTATTTGTGCAGTTCTTTCAAGAGAAAACATACTTTTGTACAAAACTCTGAGAATCTATCCTGACCTAGAATTATTCAGAAGCATTGGCATACTTTCAAGGTACATGAAATTATAATGCAGATAAGATGTTCCTATATCAAAGAACATTAAGCTTTTGACTGTTCTTCAAGCTACAAATAATAATGTCCCACGTTATCTCATTTTAAAATGAGTTGTAATTAATTATTTAAGCTCAGAAGTATTTATATAGAGAGGCCATTCTGTGATTCTATGACAAATAACGTGTGAAAACATCTGACATCTTGTGTAGCAAAGGAAAGTGATACACAAACATATTAGCTAGTTGTGCTTACTACTGTCATCCACTGAGCATTGTAAGTTACATACCTTTCGCAGAGCTCGTTTTGCATTTGCTCTAGCAACTTGTTTAGAAACTCACCTTCTGTCTATTTAGAAATTACATATATTTCAGCAAAATCTGGTGCAAAATGCTCTGTACTCTTAGGAACATTGATCTCTGGTCATAATCTTAAACTCCAGTTCTTTCAATTTCTGATTATTGTCCAGGGATACCTTACTGTACCAGGAGACAACCTCTGAATTATTGTCAGTACACGCTGTCTTGTGAAACTGATCATAATGTTCATAATGTCTTGTGCTGTCTGATATTAACTATGAATTGTTGCCTTTTCCTACATCTGTCACTAACTTAATGTTAATCTCATTAATGGTCTTGCACAGTATTTTGATACACTCCCATATGATAAACATGAGAATTACACAAAGTATGCCATACTTCTAGTATGTCTCTTGAAAGTCTTTTCTGAGACCAATGTTGCGTTATTTCTCAGTGAACTAATCCCAGTTTCTCAATCATCAGTTCTTCAGTGTATCAGATATCTGTTGGGTACTATGGAGATTTAGGTCCCAAGCTAATCTCCCATTCTTTGTTAACACCTGTGAAGAGTGTACAGAGCACAGTTTACCTACATGATTATTTTGAAACATGATAGTTCAAACTGGGAATTTCTCTGGGTGTATTTCATATTTTCTTCTGTCATCCGTCCACCTTGTACTCCATTTAGAGAACAACTGTTTGAAAAGAGTTTTTAAAATATATATTAAAAAAGTATATATAAAGACAATACTTATTTGCTAGCTAGAAGATTAAATTTAATTGAAATGTAATGTTGTTTTAAGACAATTATCTAAACCAATTAGGGAATGGGGAGTAGCTCGTTCTTTTCTCCTCTCTGATTTGATCCTGAGTTTTTGGAATAAAAATCTGATTTTATAGTCCTGTAAGAGGAAAATGTGTGTGGTTAATAGCTGTTTGTTGCATTTAGGAATGTGTTCATGATTGTGTTTAGTAGCACAGCATAGATAATTGCTGGGCTTTTGGCCAAGCAATGAAATGTATTCCCTGTTGTGCTCAATACTCATTTCTGCCATCCACGTAGTTTGCAAGCTAGATCAGACCTGCAAGTCCTCAGGAAATGGTTATATTGGGAATGAGGTTATCCATTGCTGTAGGCTTGTGAGAAGGGGAGGCAAACACACAAAGTGCACTTGAGGGTGTTCACTGCTCTGAAAGACTTTCCCTAAAAATTAGGAGAAGGACGTCTGGTTATTACTAGATGGTTAAAAGGACAGCTCTCTGGGGTGAATGCCATGGGTGGATCAGTACTAGATTGCCACAGAGAAAAGAACACAGATGTGAGAAAAAGCATCCTTCTGAGGAAACACCTGCAGATACTTTTGTATATACATGAGAGCAGTCTTATATTAACTTATTATCTAGTCACTTGTTATTTCATCTGTCCAAACCTAGAACCACCTCCTTGTTTCTTGATGCTGACAGATATTCCTTATTGTTTCTTTTTCAGCAGCAACCAGATTCCGTAAATATCATCAAATTAAATATGAACATTCTCTTCCTTGGAGATTTTATATTTTGATTTCAAGGCAAAAACCATTACTAGCCCATAATGTCTATACAAACTCAAGTGGAGGCTTTAAAGGTCAATTGAATATAGTGGGTGGAACAAGAAAAATTGTACAGCACAAAGTCTTTGTGGCTTTAGTTACTCCAAGGATGAGTAGCTAATAAAACATTGTAATATTTTTCCTGGCTACCATCAATATGCGGAGAAGTTAGTGTTCACTCTCTCCTACCTACTTAACTACACAGCTGTAATTCACTCGAAACAAACAGTGTATTGAATGAACTAATTTCAATGTTTTCATGTGGGAGAGTGTGTTGTCCACATGTCTTGTGGAAAGAACAGTCCTTAGGGTATGTGAAGATGAACCAGTAGCAGTGACAGTTTTGTTTATTACCAGCTGCCTCTGGATAGTGATCAAAAATGACTAGGATGCTACATGGGTGTATTCTACACTAATCTTTTGATATATATATATATTTTTTTCCAGTACTCAGTAGTACAGCTGTTAAGGGAGAACATATTCAAACTTTACATTTGCTCTGAAGATAAGGATAACAGATAATGTTTCCAAAAGAAAATCTGTCATCCTCGAATAAGCGGAATGAGGTATGTACCAGTGTCCTCACCTTCTGGTTAGCATATCTGCAATTTGCAACTTCCCCTCTCATTCTAGAAGTTGCTTTCTGGGAAAACTTGATTAGAAATTTTCTCATTCCACATCTGCAAATGAAAAAGGTTCTCTGTTATTTCTTCCCCTCCTCTCTTTCCCTGAAATGTTATAACAAGATGGAAAATATAGCAATAGTAGTGAACCTGTATTTATATTGTCAGCATTTGTGCAAGGCTGTTGTAACTTACCATAAAGCAAACAATAATGAAGCCAGAATTGACAGTAGCCTAAGAAATCTTTAATAACCAAGTGACTTCTTTCTTCTGCTTCTACTATGGATGACAAATTTGAGTTAAAAGTCTCCTACTGATTCTGTGCAAGCTGGATCATGCTGTCATCCTGACGCCAGTCTTTAAAATTAATCCTCTTAGGAGCAGGAGGTACAATTTAGTAACATATCAGATTTATTGTTTTATACTGTCCATTATCCAGAAAGTCAGGGGAAGAAACAAACAAAAAAACAATTTGCTAATTGCGTGTTCATGATGTTGCAGGGAAAAGTAAGTAAATGGAGAATAGTGCATTTACGGAGAAGAACCAAATTAATCATTTAAGATAAGGAAGTTTAAGTTTCTAGGCATGGTGAGTAATACACATTACTTGCTCATTGAGAAATCAGTTCCAAAAGAAACATCAGAAAAGCTGGCAGATTTTCTGAGGTATAAGAAACCTGCTTCTAGTGACCACTTTGTAGTCACATAGCCCACGGAAAATAGCAGCAATATTTGCATCAACCTTCAGTTGCTAGAACCAGCCTGCAGTCTATATTCTGAATGTGATTTTTCTGTGATCGTGTGCTTCATATTTTAGAAGAGTTTTATACTGGGGTGCACAAAACAGTAAACCAAAGCAAATGTTTACGTATCAAATTGTGCAAGTTATGTACCTAATGGAAAAGAGACTTCCTGAATTAAATTCTTACATTTGATGTTTGTTCAGCAAAATGTTTTTACGTGAAGCATCTGAAAGCATCTGAAGTGTTTTCTTTGAACCTTGAAAATCCTTTAGAACACAGGTTGACAAAATATATCGTTCTCTAGATTTTTAATTGTGGCCATTTACAGTTTTACTCTATGATGGTTTCCATTATTCACATTAAATGTATTAAATCATCATAATAAAATCAAGTTTAATTATACATTCAGTACTTTGGTAACTATAGTTGGGATGTTCTTGTTCTATATATGGCAAATTAATTTCTGTACTTACGTGTTTTTCACACAACCAGTTTATTTTGAGAGATAGTTGTCTAAACAGAGAAAAGTAACCAGTGAAACCATTGAACTTTGAAAGGAAGTCTAAGTAAGGCTTAGTACTGTGCTGCTTAACTTTGGTGCTGTGACACTCTGACACTAAGTGTAACAGTGCTGAAGATTCTAAAAAGTATGTGTGACAGAGGCCAAATCCTGATTTTAGGGACGTGGATACATTGACACGATATTCTCATGGCCAGAGAAATAAGTGCACCACCATTCTTCAGAAGGTTCTTGTAAAAGAGGCCAGACGTGGAAATGAACTGTGTTTGCTGGCTATCATATTTCAGTTGATACCCACTTCCCAAAATATTTTTTCTTCTGCATTAGGTAATTGTCTTCAGTGCACGCTGTTTGATTACCTCGTCTGGCTTTGGATAGCTAAAATAAAAATAACTTGGTAGATCTGTGCCCATTATCACTTGATCTCAGACTGACATTTAATGAGCACCAGTGCTCATTTTTTGCTCGTTTTTGACAAGCTCTGATGCTTACCATTTAATATTACTTCATTTCAGTGAAGCCCCGTACCAGTCATCAGGCAAGACAGGCTTTTAAAGTGCATCTTTCTGGACTTAGGTAACTACCTCAAAATGTGGTTAACGTGCTGTAAAAACTGCAGAGTGGTTATTTGTTAAGCTATTTCTGATCAGTCTTGAAAGAGCAGCCATAAAAGGGAATATATGTGATGAGGTCTCTGTCATTGTATATACTTTGTTTGACAGTAAAAAATGAAACCAAATGGTTATCCACGTGCGTGTATTTCATTACATACATGAAAGCAGATACTTCAGAAATTAGTCATCCTTTTGAACTAATTTCTTGCTAATGTTTTCAACAAAAATGCCCTAGTAGAGAAGGACAAATAGCCAGACCATGATCTCTGCAAAATACTGCCTAAGCAGCTTAAACACAAGAGCGTGTTCACCACACATGACAATCAGAATAAGAATAGATATCATCAAGTATACTTATTGTATTTATTATTTGTGTGCATGTATCATGCTTTTGATGTAATTTACAGAAATACTATTTCCAGTAAACTTCATCTTGTAGGTAAGAGAAACCATACTTTGAAGGTAAAAGGAATGCAACTGTGGTAGCATTATTTGAGTCAAAGGCACATCTTTGTTGAAGCCTAGCAGAAATGTTCAGGAGAGTAAATGACATTGTTCATCAGTGGTAAATATTTCTTAACTTTCCTTTTGCTCTGCAGTTTGCATTCACTTTCAACTCAGTCAACACTGGCTTCCTTTTCCTTTTGAATGAGCAGCTTTAAGGAGCAGTAGGTAACATTTAAATCTGTTGCGTTCCACTGTCCGATCTTGAGTGTAGGGAAAAAAAAAACAATTGCTATTACTGCAATTATTGTATTGGCAATTCAGTTTACTTCAGCTAAGGGAAGCTGGTGTACAAGAAATATTTAAGAGGGAATGTGTTCTGTACAGCTCCTCTTTAACATCTGCATTTGTCAACTCCCCTTCTAACCCTCATTTAACTTTTATGAATGTTAATCAAAGTAGGCATGGACAAATCTGTTCCAAATATAAGATTCTGTAAGTCTTTACTAAACTGAATTAAGCCAATTTCTTTTTTCCTTTTCCCAACTCATTATCTTTGTCTGTGGTTTTTTAATTTTTTTTTTTTTTTTTTTTTCATTTTTCACTACAGTGTCGTTATTACTTTCAATTATCTTACCCTTATCATGAACTCCTAAAATCTCTGGGTAAAATGTCAAAGTTATTTAAGATTGGCCTCCTTCTACACAATTCTATGTTGGTTCAGAAACTATTTTTGGCATCTCTTCACTCTAGAGTAAGTTTATTCCAAAGGCAGTGGAACAGATGAGGGATGCTTCATTATCTGGAACCAAGAGTGTAATGAGCATTTTGGGAGAAATACACCGTAACAGCAGAAAGTTGATTTAATCTAGCTATTTTCTGGCTTCCTCTTTTCCAGTTTTCATTTGTTGTTTCCCATCTGAAGTGCATTAGTTACTGTGGAAACGATGATGTTGTTTACATGGGTCTACACATAGGGATGCCCACTACTAGATTATTAAGACAATTTCTCTAATGTTTTAGAATTATGGTCTTACAAACATGGATATGTTTATGATATATATATATAAATACATAAATATATATATATAAATAAGTATATATATTTATATAAATATATTTTTATATATGATACATATAAATATGGTCTTAGAAACAAAATTTCGGGTGGTACAATACAACGTAAAGGTTGTAAGGACAATAATTTGTATTTTGAAGAGAAAAAGGTTGTGTTGGTTACATAATGATAAAGTTGCACCTGAAATTGAACATCAATTAGAAATGAACACTGGTATAGTTTCCAGTTACTGCAGAAATAGTTGCAGTACTGATTTAGCCTGAGTTATGAATTTCATATTTTCCATAATTTTAACTTGAAACAACAACTTCCAGTATGGAGTTTTGCCCTGGAAAGAGAGCATTTTATATTCACAATCCCACATCATGATGCTCTGCCCCTGGCAGTGCCTCACTTGCATGTTTTACCCAAGAGCTTGCTTCAGAGTTTCAAGAATACTTCAACAGCCACACCTATAGCAATGTTTTTATTATTTTTAAAATTTATTTATTGCTTTGAGTTGGAGGAGGTCTATTCTTAACATTGCATGGAAAGACAATTGAGGAAAAAAAGTGCTTTCCCAGATGTCTAGTGAAGAGATTTTGCCAACTATCCTTAATGGGTAATTTGTAATGAGATAGCAAATTTTCCTTCCTTTCATGGATGATAGAATTATGTCTACTGATAACCACATAGAAATACTACTGAAAAATAACACTGTGAACTTTGTGTCTTTGCTTCATTTATGTAAGTGCATTTGAAATAACAATTTATTTGCATTTCATTTGAAAGGTTCTTTTTTGATGTCCTGATAAGTGAAAAAATGTTCTGTTTTCCAAACTATTGATCTCTTTCAGGAACATTAGCTTCAGATGATCATCTGTCCTAAATTGTCTTCAAAGTATTTACATTTACATTTTTATGTGAGAGGGGTATGGATATGTGCAATGAAACTCCCTAATGCTTTCCATTTCAGTTTTAGTTATGCTTTTGTAACACAATATATGAATAATACAGAATGCTACAGGTAAAATTGCTTAGAAAGAGTTATTAAGCCTGGAAGCACAATGGAACATTAAAAGCACTATAAAAATCATAGGCTGCATTTTATACTATGTATCTAGTGATCTAATTTATCTCTTTGTTTAGAGTACTGTAAGTTCTTTCTCTGTACACACAACTATTTAAAAGCTGTTTTCCTCTTCAATGGCTACAACTCTGTCAGATTTTATCACCTTCATCTTAGCTCCTACCATTTCCTTCTTCACCTATCAACCATCTCTTCCATTTGCCTTGAATTTCCAATACCATGTTTCCATCTTACGTTATTCTACCCTGTATTGTTACAAATGAGTGGAGCCCAGGGCTTTGTTAAACCTTTCTCTGGAAGAGTAGATTTGTACAGAAAAGCCGGAGTCAATTCACAACTTCTGATTAGGTTGCTTATAATTAATTACATTTTCTGTAGAAAACCTAAGGCTTATTGAACGGTTTCTGGTCCCTGGCGGGGTATTCTGTTATTTACAGCATAATTCTTTATTGGGATTGCATTAGCATGTTTAGATTGGAAAATCTTTACATCAAGGCTATTTTCTTGTTATATCTTCAGTGGCACTGAATAGGTTATCAGTTCAATAGACAGTAAGCATGCATAAGAAAATAGCAAACGTTTGCTGTGTACCAAGCTCAGTAGAGCTTCATACGAGGAGCAGCTGCTGCAACAACTGCTAAGGAGAGGTCATGAAAAGCCCTTCAGCTGTCAAGATCAACCAGAAAAATCACTTGAAACCTTACAACAGGATGTTCAGGTAGGCAAATCTGAAGAATCAGAAAATTGACTTTCATAGCTTCCCTTATGAGAAATTTTTTTCAAGAAGGGTAAAACGTTTTTTTTCCATTCTAATCCAAACAAGGACATTGTCTGACAGACTGTTAGGTTCAGACTGAGAAGAAGGAAGGAAAAACTCAGTTTCTGTATCATGTTGAACCAGTAACCTCTTGAGACTATTCATTTTATACAAATAGTTATTTGGAATATTCACATTTATTTCTTTTCTACCCAGTTTTCCCAATAAGTTCTGAGCCTTTTATTAATGGATGCTCTAATGCTATTGAAAACAGCTCATCTCTTTTTTCACAGTTAGTAGTTTTATTGTTGCAAATTTATGTTTATGAAATGTTAGCATCAGAAAATCCTGCCCATCTGTAGCAGGTATTAAAATCTTGTTGCATTTTATTGGAGATTTTGGTTTGTTTTTTTTTTTTTTGGTGTTATTTCATTTTATTTTATGTCCACTTCAAAACCATCACCAACAAAACGAAATGGAAGCAAACTAGGAAAGTCTACTTGCAGATGGATAAAATCTACAAGTGGAAATGTTAGGCTTTTTGGAAGTTTTGGGGATGCTTTAAATTCTTAAGTAGAGAAAAAAAAATGGTGAAAAAGTGTTCTAAAAATTTCCCTTAAGTAATCAGGATTCCTAATTATAAGGCCAGAAGTAATTATTTTATGTTTCTTTGTGTTTGCCAAGCACAGAATCTAGGTGTTTTATGGAGTGCAAGAAGAGTAATGTCAATGTTTTTCTCACGTCCCAGATAATGTGGCTTGCAATTCACATCTGCTGCGTGTCTCAGCAGTGGATTACTACAGTGTTGTATGTTCTTTAAAATATGGATTGCATTTTGAAGTTTAAGCACTGAGTAAATAAATGCATGGGTCTGAAAAACCCATGTCTTTGACTCTTGATTCCTGCTTTGTAAATATTTCAGATTCTGCATGCAAGCATTGTGAAGGACTGTTAAATTTGGCATATGAATCCATAGTTTTCAAAGTTTTTCTGTGTAAATTTTTTAGTCTTGCTGCAGCACTACAGAGAACTTAGTAATGAGTTGGTTATTAGAGAGGGCAAATTATTCCTAGCTGTAAGAATTGTACTGTACCAGTGACTCTGTGTAGGATGCTTTTATATGTAAATGCTTATTAGTCCAATGTTTATAAAACAGTGTTCCAAACAATACTCAATGCATCTAAGAGAAATATGGGGTCTACTTGCACCTTCACAGAATTTAGCTTTCATGTCCTTTCTTTCCTAATCACTCTTTTCTGCAGAGATTAAGGAATCAGTTTTATGGTAAATTCTTTATTCCGATATATCCAAGCAATAGACATCAAAAGCTTTTGCAGAAATAAAATGTTGATGTCTGAGGGCTGCTCCATAGGTAATACCTCATGCCTTCTGTTTTATGATGTTGGCCCATGATGGCAGAGGTTGGTGGTATGGCAGTGAAGGGTAAACTTCCCACCCATGTTCCATTACATGTTGTTGCCATGCCACAAATTGCAGCAGAGGGGCAAAATGGCATCTGGCATGGAAGTGTGTATGAAACAAAGGTGTGGAATTAAATTCCTCTACGTGGAACAAATTGCACCCACTGACATTCACTGATGCTTGCTGAATTCTTATGGCGATCAAGCATTGGGTGTGAGCATATGTGAGATTGATGTTGGGTGTGTATTTCTGCAGTGGCAACAGCAACAGTAGTTTGCTTTATCTGAACACAAATCTTTCTGCTTCAATGAGTTTAGCACACTACTCTTAGAATAAACAGTTGAGACATATTCATATCTTATATGACTAGATCAAAGCAATTCTAAATAGCCAAGACCAGAACAGGAACTGGATGTGCTTATAGAAGCCTGGATAAGCACTACCTTTCACTTCTAAGTTTTCCCACAGTTGTTCTGCATTGATTTCCAGACATTCATATCCACATTCTGTTGGCTGAGCCCAAACACAAGGTCAATCCCTTGCAATATACATGGTTGTGTGTTATTCTGGCTGGTTAGCAGGTAAATCCAGATGTAAAAAAAAAAAAAAAAAAAAAGAAGGTGTGAATAAAGGCAGAACATTTGCTTAGTTTGAAAGTCTTTCTTCTCCTTGGACTGAAAACTTTCCTCCAGAGAATGGTAGTGTTAGATACTACCCTTCCAGAAACTAAAAAAAGATATATAATAATCTTACATATTTATATAATATTATCTTATATATAAAATTTTGAAGATGGTAAAAAGTTGCAGTTAAGCCTCCTAGTAATAAACCATAAACATAAACTATATTGCTGTGATGAAAAAGATCACTAATAGATTGCTAAAATAAATACTCATTTAAAAAGTAAAGATTTATTTTGGCAATATGCTAATGATCTTTTGAATGAAGACTTTGTTTTGTTTTGTTTTGTTTTTTTCTGTGTTGGCTGGCTTTAAATCTGAATGTGACAGAGATTGCTACAAAAACAGTTTAAAGACTCAGACTTGTAGTAAATTTAAACTTTGAAAGATATATTGACCTAAAAGATACTTCTTCCTATTTCATCTCTTGCTGTTCCTACCAAAAGTAATAAAAATTTAAATGTGTACAGTGTTATCAAAGTTAGGAGCTTTGTAAGTCAAGCTAATTAACACTAGATTGAATAAGTAGTTGAAATCTTTGAATCTTCCATCACAACAGGAAAAGAAAAATATCAAGGTAACTCTAGTTTATTTTTACAGTGCTCATCACTTTTTCCTCTGTAATATTAAATGAGAACATAAAACAAAATGCATTTCTTCACTCAGCATTTATTTTCTGTATAAAGATCCAACAATAATGTGTTTTTCCTCTTTCATTCTACTTGAGCTGATTGAAAAGTTTTACATATTTACCAAGCTCACACTTTGCCTGACTTCATGAATTATGCAATTAACCATGAATGCAATTTCCTGCATTTTACAGTAATAGCTTTAACTGTATAATGCAATGATATATAGAAATTTCATTCGTAAACTATTGGAAACGCTAGAGCAATTTTTTACATGGGTGAGTATTCTCAGGCAAACAACTCAGATGTATAAAGCAATTTGTCTAATAAGCTATTTCTGGGCATTTTTACACAGCCATGGCATTTCCCAGGTATGATGTTTTCAGAAGCCTACTTATGAGAAAGAGACCACAGATGTTTTTGTATTCATACTCAAAATGTATACTGAAAATGCCTTAATTTTTCTATTCTTTATCATAGCTTTATATGTATACATGACATGCAGACCATGTAGTAGAATATAATAGGACTTTCTAATTCTGCTGTGGACCATTTAATGTAGTTATTCTCAGTGGTGTCCAAATTATTTTACCAATTATTTCACTTGTACCATGTAGTTGCATGTGTTTTATGCAACAGACTTAATGAGAAGGAAGTGAAGAAACAATTTATCTGTTACTGAACAACCCTAAAACAATAACACAGTTAGATATCATTATTATTATTTTGATTCATATTGCATTTATTATCCTCAAGGATTTAACATCACTGAGCGCAAAGTAAGCAGCAAGACTCTTTCAAAACTTAAGAGATTGAAGAGCTGAGGCTCTTCACTTGAAAACTCTATCTTTCATCTTTCTTTTTATGTATTTCCAGTCTTTACAATGAAAGATTCCTTTCTGACTTATAGCTCGCTCAATTTATTTAGCTGTTGTTGGCTTCTGTTTTTCACTTACTGTCTTATTTGTGTCAACAAAAGCTGAGGAACTGAAGATCAGAAACGCTGGGCTATGTTCTGTGGGCCTGAACAGGGACGTTGAAGTGCCATGAATGTTTCAGACAGCAAAGAAATCTGCACAGGAGGGTAGACCCAGCTGCAGTGGACTTCTGCACCTTTCCAGGTACCTAATAGAGCACACCACAGCATCTTATAATGACTCCAGTTATTCATCTGTGGGTAACTGAATTCTGCCCGTTGTGTCTTTGTAAAACAGTGAGAGAATTTGTGCCAAAGCAAATGACAGAGCTGCTGAAGGTACAAATGGGAAAAAGACTCTGTAAGATTGTACTTAACTAAAACCTAGCAATCTGGGCCTCCCTTGGCAGTCTGTATACTGGGTAGTTCATTCAGACTGTAATCCACAATTTATTTAGAAAACTGGTTCCAAAGCTCACATTTTCTTTCCACAGATGGATTTTCCTCAAGCTCCAAACCTTAGTTTAATATCACCCATTATGTTTTAGGTTATTTTGCCTTCACTGCACACGAGTTGAATTGCAAGCACAAAATTAACACTGGAAAGAAATCAGCCTTTGTTTTGTTTTATGTGAAGTCATTTCTGAGAATAACAATTTAAAATATATTTTTAACCATATCCTGCTTTAATAATGAAGCAACAGTTACTGAGGAATTTTCTGGTAATTATTGGTTTATTATTTAACGGCCTGAGGCAAGTCTGAAAGTAGAGAACATTCTTCTAAAGGAGGAAGGAACTGCAGTAACAGTAAATCTCTCTTGGATTATTGTAGTTAGGAACCATTTTCAAAAGTTTATGATGCAGACACGCAGGCTTGAAAGCACTCAGATTCATATTAAAGTATTTGAATATTTGTGAATTATTAGCCTTTTTAAGTCCCTCATTCTTTTCAGCCCGCATTTCAAAGCAATTGCTGAACTGTTTTATATTCTTTCTAAACTGAGATGGAGAATATTCAGTAAGCCTGTTCTCTTTTCAACTCTTACGAGAAAATGAAGGCATCATAGTAACTAAACAGAAGCTCTCTCATGGATTTCCCTAATGTCTGTCTGTCTTGCCTTGGAAACCCTTGCCATTTTTTAGGAGATTGATGCCAAGCAAAAATCTCACTACTGATGAGTTAAAATTGCTGTGTCTCTCGGTGGATGCAATGGTCGCTGATCATCCATGCTGAATTCATGCTCATGTGTCTTCTAGGGTGTACTAAGTAGGTTAGCCTCAGGAAATCTGGGCATAAAGAAAATGCTAAAGCATATGCTCTCACCACTGTTTACAGTATAAATGAGGCTTGCAGTATCTGGATTTTTGACTCATGTTGTCCATGCAGAAGATATTTCACACCTGGGCTTGGGAGGCCTATTTTGGGAAACTGCTGCTCTTACTTGAGTGTAGTAGGCCTTTTTCAAGCAGGCAAAAGGCTGTAGTAGAAGCCATTTTATTTCTTTACCCTTCTGCTCAAAGATGATGAGTGCATGTTAAATAATACATATATTTTTTCTGCTCCTGTTCCCACAGGAGGTAATACTTTCTTCTTTCTCTGAAATTTGCACAAAATTGTCTAAGAATTGTTTAAATTTACAGAAGCTGAATTAAATTCAGATGTGTCAAAGATCTTTATGAATATAGAAAGAAAGGCTATTGCAACAAAAGAAAAAAATCTATCTAGTGTATTTGGACTTGAAACTCTGAATATAGTAACTTATATAGATTCATTTAGGCTTATATATACTCTAAATGCTTTCTAGGAAGAAATCTTCTGTTTAGAATTTCCTCATGTTTCTGGGAACTGCATATCCACTCTCTTATTTCCCTGAAGTATTTCACGTAGTCCACTTGTAAAAAGGTAACTTGTACAGTTCCGGGTCTACAGTCTTCAGTTTTCCGAGGTGCTGGTTTTACCACTGTGAGTCTCCAGGTAAAACAAAATGTGAAGATTTTGTTGAAAACACGTAACATTTTTTTTAGAAGTGGTAAGACTGATTTGAACTGGTATGAAGTTCAATCTCTCATCTGCTGTCTGTTAAAAAACCTCTTTGTTAAAAGTATTAATTCTTGTTTCTTCGAAATGCAACCTTTTTTTAATACTTGGTACTTCTTTCTTACTTCCTTTTTTGTAACACAATCTTTTATTTAGTATGTATACATATAAACTATGCCTGTGTAGGTGTTTTTTCTCAATGTGCATCCATATCTTATTTCGAGATCGTTTCAGGTGGTCCTCCTAGGTCATTTTGAACCCAGCTTGCTTTAGAATTCTGCGCTGTATTTAATTCATGCAAAGTATGAGTTTTGGATTAAAGTATCATCTTGTACCTTAGATTTCTAGGAAATCTTTTAGCAGCAGGAATGCATTTACTGTGGGCAGTAAGTAAGTCTTGGCTCTCAACTGAGGAATTAGGCAAGAAGACTGTAGCTTGACTGTAGAGTTGCGTCTTCATTCAATTGTTTGCATCCCTGGGTCTGGCTTTTATACCCAGCAGGTTCATTTCATTTGTAAACTGCCTGGCTGAGTACGCATTGATTTCTGAAATCTTCAGACTTTCAGAATTTTATAAAGTTTAAATACATCATCCTTCAGTGTGAAGGTAGTTAATAGATATGTCCTTTTTTCTTACTTGTCTTGGCAAATTCCCTCCTTACGTCTATCTAACATGTTTTTTTTTTTTTAGAAAGATATCACTGTTTGTTAAAGGAAAAAAGGCAATGCACTTAAAACTGCAATTAATTGCTGAAAACGATAATGCTTTTAATACTGGTAATGCCAGTGTAAACATAAATATTCTTCACTGTATTGTGATATGACACAACTTCCTAATACTAGCAGGGCTGAACCTTAGTATTCTCTGTGTAAGCCTTATTGAGACTCAGACAAAATATCACCAAGGAATATTGCTGGAGGAAGTAATTTCAACACAAGGAGGAAATCTAGAGTGTTTGGCTGGTTATCCATGCTTCAGGGTTATAATCAAACTGTTGATAGTCCAAAGTTTCCTGGTAATTATTAGATTTCCAACAAAATCTCAACAAAATACTGCAGGGAATAATCCAACTTTTGATGACCTGCCTAAATACAACTGAGTTTTATAATCTCTTATGACAGCTGAGATACTATTCTCAGCACAGAGGCTGTTTTAGAACTCATTAAAATAATTTTGTGAACAGTTGATTAACAGGATGTTGGTGTTTAATATTCTCAGGGTAGGAAAGAATGCACTGAATTAAGTTTATGTGACCTGCAGTTCTTGTGGCAGCTGTATTTACTACAGGCTATAATATACTGAAGGTTATGTTTTTCAGGTCCATTATAAAATGTATATATTAAAGAGCCCTCACATTTGCTGCAGTGCAGTGTTAATTCTGTTTGTCAGCAACAGAGTGAAAAAGCACTTGCTTAAGTGCTGATATGCTCCAAAGTGGGAGTCAAAGAAACAGTCGAGCTTTTAACACAGGGTAACAAATTCATCAGCTCCTAACAAAGCTATCAAATGGGGAAATGTTGTTATTCTTTAATCAGATTCTACTCTCAACAGTGTTGTTATTTGTGGCATGTCTCTATAAACTGGCCTCAGTGAAGCAGGGTGACAGTATGGAGCAAAGAATATGAGTAGATCCCTGACATGAATGAACGTGCCTGAGAGTTAGATGTTCAAAAAGACAAGAGTTTTAACACCTTGATAGATCAAAACTTTATCTGTTAGGAAGCAACATTGGCAATTAGAATCATAGCATCATAATATCATAAAATATCCTGAGTTGGAAGGTACCCACAAGGGTCATCGAGTCCAAATTCTGGCTCCACGCAGGACCACTCAAAAATCAAATTATACAGCTGAAAGCATTGTCCAGATGTTTCTTGATCTCCAGCAAGCTCAGTGCCATGAGCACTGTCCTGGGGAGCCTGATCCAGTGCCTGACCGCAACCTGGTGCAGAACCTTTTCCTGATTCCCAACCTGACCCTCTCCTGATGCAGCTCCGTATCATTCCCTCGCTATCACCTGAGTGCAGAGATCAGCTCTGCCCCTCTGCTCCCATTGTGAGGAGCCAAGGGTCACCAAGAGGAAGCTGTAGGCTGTGACAGTGACTTGCATGTTGTGGGCTACAGACTTAGTAGCTCAAGCTAAGCAACCAGATATGAACACAGCACAGAAGTGCTAGAAAAATCTGAAGAAAAACAATGCGAGTCTTTCATTCTCAGGGTCAAGAAAAGTGAGAAATCATGGACTGTTAAAAGCAGGTTATTGAAAAGCAGAAATGCCTTCATTTTGTAGTATGGCTTCCATGCCAACTTAGCACGTGTGCTAGACCATGGCTGTAGAATGCTAGGAGTTCAGTTAAATGTTCATGAAGGTCTTTAGAAACGTCATGTTGATATGAACACAGTCTATGAGATAACTTAATAGTTTAAATCATGCAGATAATTCACATCAAATAAGAATATCTGCACAGAATGCACAGAATTATAAATGCACTGAAAGTCTCTGTGCTTTTGTGAATGAGACAAAATGTTAATCTGGACAGCAAGGGTGTCCAGAAGAAGTGAAAGGAATATTTATGTATTAGGAAAAACAAAACAAAACAAACCAGTTTAGTAGGTTTATATCTGAACTTTCACTGAGCATTTCAAAGTGATATTACTTGTTAATGTTTCTTTTGGTAGGAAGGCACAAACGATGTGCACAGGTTTGACAACATGGGAACTGGCTTTTCTTTAATTCAATCTATTATGGAAAGCAATATCAGAAATGGAATAGAAAAGAAAACTCCTCTTTAGATTTCAGTGTCCTACTCAATCCTGCATTCCAGCTTGCAAAGTAAATTTTGGTTTTAATTTTACTAACCTTAACATATGAGATTTATTCCAAGTGAAATTAAACCAAATTTCAGAATTTCACAATTTATCAGGAAATAGGATCGTCATTTTTTGATTATTTTTCTTACTGCAGTCACACAATTGAGGAGTAAAAGTACTGTAACTTCTAGTCTGGGATGGGAATCAGTTGTTGTCAGCCTCAGTACTTCTCACTTGTCTTTACAGCATCGTGGATTCAGCCTGTGACTGCTGAAAGAGACTGGGTTCCTTATAAAGATATAACCACTGTACTTTAGGAATAGTCTGCTCTCAGAAAGAAAAGTACTGATTACAGTGGATGGAAAGGAGGTGTTCAAGCTGCTGCAATGTGGGCTGCAGAAGGAAGATTGAATTACTAGTAGCTAGTAATAGCTAGTTTCATACCCTGAGTGGTAAAAACCCTAAAATACTAGAAAACAGTACTATAGATGTAGTATAGATTCTCTACGAATGTTTCATCAAATAGTCTGATACTTGACAGTGAGGAAAACAGAATGAAAAGCCAAACTAAAGCACTGCTAGGAACAGTAGAGCAGAAGGTTGAAGGTACCGTAATCACTATATGGGCCTTTTATTAAGAGGCTCACTGACGTGTCAGCAGAATAGCAGTACTGCTGGTAACGCTTTAGCCATGATTTATCCATTAGACTAATTCCTAGAAATAGGCCATGCATCAAATAATACCATTTCCTTAAGCTTGCAATTTCAATATTTACGAGTTAATTTCAATCTCAAATCAAAACAGAAGTTCAGTTGCGCAGCTTAGCAAACAATTTATCTGATGCATAACTAATTACTTGGAAAAGTTTAGCTGCATTCCCAGCCTATCCTTCCCCTCCACTTCGTTCTACTTGATAGCAAATTTTCTAAAAGAAATTAGCAAGCCTCCTGAAAACTACTAAATACAGCCCAGTTTAGTTTTTAAGAAAATTTATTATATGGAATAAAGCAAAATCAGTGTGAGATAAGACCTTTAAGTTTCTTCCTCCTTGAAAGAATCATCACTTTTGTATAAAGTCTGTAGCCCGTTGACCCAAGCCTTGTTTTTTGATGAGTGGCTTTTCATTCTCAGTTCAGAAGGGACAAATTTTGTGGTTTGATATGATTTTTTTTTTTCCCTGTTCTGTAACTCTGAAACTTTATGTGGTCCTTCTACCTTTGAATTATGAGGAGCTTAATATTTTTATTCTCCATAGGTATATCTATTTTTAAAACATGCTTATATCTCCGTGCAAAACAGATTCTGCTTTTGCTGGGTGAATCGAAACACTTCTGCTGGAGATGTTGAAGGGAAAAAAAAAGTGGCAGCTCTAAATCTTTTCAAAGTCCTGGGTCTGGATTCCTAGGAGAATAACCTAACACTGATAGTACTGATGAAAATACAGATGAGCAAAAGACAGGTACGGAAATAATCATTTTGATTTTGTGTAGTTCTGCGAGGATATGGTTTAACACAAATCTTGACTTGACTTGAATCAGATTTTACTGTTGGATATATGGTTTTCATTTCTGAGGTGCTCTAATTCCAGTGCACTATAAATTTGTAACCAGGTCGTAAATTGATTGATAGATTATTTTGACTATCTGGTAAAAATGGACAAATTTAATTTCCTTTCTTTTGTAGACTTTTTTCTCCTCTTTCATTAAGTCACTATAGATGAACTCTCTGTCTAGCCTATTTTTTCTTAACTAATGTTACTTTTCAAATAGAATTTTTAATTAAGATGGTTTTGAATATGAAGTTGTGGATAGCATGATTTTTCTCTCCCAGGAATTATTATCAGTAATGCTTGATATATAAATGTCACTGTGGTGATCTTCCCGTGACCAGGAAAACTTTGTTCTACATTGAATAGAAGACAAGGAGAGGGTTTATGAGGACACTTGCACCGATATCCTGAGTGCCACTGATATGCAGTGCCAATTCCCTTTCCCAGTGAGAAAAAAAATGATTTATTGAAGAGAATTGAATCAATAGATGGATATACCAGATACGTATTTTTTGGATTGTGAGTACTCAAATGCACTTGTATCAGTTCCCAACATTACTGGGGAGATGGGAGTAGAGAAGTAATAAAGAAAAAGAGAATATTTGTAATACATATTCCCCTTCTATCTCTTAGAGACTTGGAATTTTGGAGGGAAAGAATGTTGCTGACACCAAGGTAAAAGGATCCAGCAAGGCAAGTTGTCCTGCCACCATCTACCCGGAGACCTGTCCAAGTAGAAACTGAGCACTGCATAAGAATCCATAGCTAATAGCAGAGCTGAAGAATTATTAGTGGCTGTGCAAAACTTTGTGCAGGGTAGATTTGGCTGTGGAAGAACAATAGGATGACTGCCTGAGAAGCAGCCATCTGTGAATCATTCCTATCTTACTTTGCTGAGGCAGCTCTGGTTTCCACTGGATCAGCTTCAGTGCAGGCTTACAGGCTCATGCCGCCTGGAAGGTTGTCAATAATTTTGTCTAGTGTCTCAATAATTTTGTCTAGTGTCTCAATAATTTTGTCTAGTGTCTCAATAATTTTGTCTAGTGTCTAAAGCCTTTGTGCTCAGGTTTGTTTTCTTGTACAAAACCAAGCTATTCAGATGTTTGTCAACATATCAAAGGAGCTGCCCTGCCAGTGTCCAACTGGCCTGTCACACCACCTTGCAAATTCTATCATTCATTTTCTATGGAAGTTTAATTTTTAGAGTACGATAAAGCCTTTTCCAAATCTCCCTCTGGCAGTATGAGAAAGATTCAGCTCCTTGATTTTTGGCTTAACTTTTCAATCAAAATACACCCTCTTAAAAATAGCATAAATCCTTTTGATTCTTTCATCTAAGGTGAAATATTTGATTTATTTTACTTTACTTTTTTTTTTTTTTTTTTTTTTTTTTTTAATTAACCCATGGCAACGTATATAGTAATAGAACATTTAACTTCTTAATAGCTGTTTAAATCTGGGGGGAGAGCTTGAATTCTGACAGCATTATTACGTACATGACCTCAAACCCCAGTGCTGAAATACTTGATATTTTACCTAGTGAAGGTGAACTGGACAGCCTGGGGGTAGCTTTGTGTTTGAGCATTAGCAAGAAACTGTTCTCATAGCAGAAGAAACTCATATCCTCACACGTTTGGGGACTAAAAAACAAAACAAAACAAACAAAAACAAACAAACAAACAAAAAAAAAAACCAACTAGTTTTGGATTACAGAATAAAATAAATCTGCTGCATTGTCAGGGATTCCAGGTTTCCTGAAATGATATCTTACTTCTCTAACATACGGTCAAGCACTTCATTTCTGTGGATTTTTCAGATTGTCTTTAGAAAGAATATATTTAAAGGAACTTGTATTTTACAACTCTATTCCAGTTTTGTGGATAACATTGGGTTTCTTTTCACGTAAGTTGATTTAAGAAAGGAGAAATTCTTCTGTAAATATTCACCATTTCAATCACCACTGTTGTCTTTAACGTAAAATGTGGATAATCTTAGTCTTTAGGTATACAAAGACCTTTTTCCTTTGGAAATAACATATGAAAAATCAGAGTTTTATTTTGAATGATACTGCTTTGGACGTTGGTTATATTTAGTGTTCTTATTTTTCTACATTATTCTGGCCTGACAGGAAAGACTGGCACCTAAATATTGTAGGCTTTTCCATTGTTGTATGTATTCTGCTACGTGGTGAAATGGAATTCTTTGCAATGCAGCGTTGCAGAAGTGATACTGGTTTAATTCCGTGAATTTGTAAACTAAAGCTACACCTTTAACACTAAAAGCTCGGTAAATAGTTACACGTGCTGTTACAGTTAATATTTAAATGCAAACATTACATCTAAATTAGGCAAAAGACTGTTGGTTAGCCCAGGATAGTCTTGCTATTGCAGTGTTTGCAAAAAGTCCCCTGCTACTTTTTTCTAGTAACATCTTCCTAACGTTTGTTTAGCCCTTATGCTCCCCCCAGAACTCCTGCATCAGCTTGTAAAACTCCTTTTAAGTTCTTCACGTTTCTGCAACTCAGGAGGCTCGTTATTCTGCCTTTTGAAACTGATGGCTGTGTTTAACAGGCGTTGGAAACTGTATTTCGCTGGCCTTCTTTAAGAAAGAGGTGAATGTAAGTGTTTAGAATGTAGTTGTAAGAAATGTTTATTTTTTAACCGATTTCACTCTGCTCTGAATATAAAACAGCACTCCAGTGTTAGCACTTCTGCATTTCTCTTGAGTAAACCTGATTTAATTTATGCTAAACGTGACAGAACATCTGCGCACACTGGATTAAAGCTAGAGTACATAACATTAGATGGAGAAATGTCACATCTTAAGTACGGAAAACAAGCATCAGAGCTCTGGAATTTCTTTTAACCTCTTTGTTGTCAGCTTGGAATTGAGAAATATCTGAAAACAAAAATCTATACGACAGCTTTAGATGGTAATAACCACCAAGAAACAGAAGCACGAGGAGAGAATACTCTCTCTTACCAAAGCATAACCAGATACTGAAGCCTAATCTGTGCAACTTGACTTAGGGGATAGGCCAAAAGGCTAAGAATTAAAGGAGTTGGTTTCTGATTACTTTGCCAATGTGATATGAAAGAAAGTGGAAATGCTGGGAGCAGTAGCATAGCCCATGTACGAAGAAAGATTATACAGTAAAAATCTGTTATCTTCCTCATTTTTTAGCCAAGAGAACAATATGAAGCTTTCTAATGGGTAAAATATTTGATATACCTCTACCAGGAATACTCTTGGTTTGGCTGGATGAGGCGGGGATGACTGTAAGAACAATGGCTGAATGGAACCGACTATAGGCTACAGGAGAGACAGCACAGCCTGTCCTACTTTTAACTTCTTTCTATGTCTATTTTAAAACTTTTTTTTTTTTTTTTTTGAGCTGTACAATGTACGAAATATTATTCTATTATTTACAGAATATAATGTAAGAGAAATATGTGAAAATGAATGTTGATGGGATAAGATTTTGCAGCTTAAATGTAATATAAAGTATGATAATAAGAGCAAGCCTGATTTTCCTCATGTAACTGGGTCACAATTTGAGTTAGCTTGAAAAAAAAAAAAGAAAACTCAGCCCAAAAAAAGCCCTGAAGATTCATCATGTGAAGTATCTACATTGAAATTTTGAGACTACCACTTCTATTAAATATGGCATTAATAATTTCCCTGTACGGCTCATATTTTAATAAGAAAGAAAAAAAAAATCAGACCTGGATTGTAGATGAAATACAAAGCTATAGAGATACAAGAGTTAAGTCTAAAGGGAGGAATCGTTGCTTCCTGTAGCTACTGCAAGTGATGAGCAATGTGGAAATGGATGGAAAAGCATTATATAAGGTAAGGTACAAAGACTGCATCAGAGCAAACAATAACATACATTTGAACAAACATAAGCTAAAATTACAGAAGTCTTCTGACTATCAGAGAGAGAGTTCCAAATAAGAAAACTGAAGGCCAAAAGATGCAAAATGTGACGAGGTTTCCTAAGAGAGAAGTTGTCTGGGTGCAGCTCACAGGAGTTGCTAACTGGTCCTGTGGCAATAGGATCAGGCCTCTGTGCACTTCTCAAAATAGGGGCATTATTATAATACTAATGCAAGAGATACTGCTTTTATAGAGGCTTAACAGTGGGAGGAGAACAGATACAAGACGTTTTAAAGTGAAAATATTTTTTTGAGGCTTTTTCTCGACAGATGGAATATACATTACTGTGGATTAAGCTTTTCTGTGTGTACAGGCTGTAACTTAAATTATTTAATGCCTCCCATTTTTCCTGTTATAATAGGAAATAGTTCTGCTTTTAGGAGTTCTGCTCTTAGTGGTGCTGGCTGATGATGTGATTCATATCTGCTATTATGGTGAGTATGGAGACTATTATGGGGGTGGGACGGGAATCGAGTTTCAAAATTTGTAGGAAAAACTCTAATTACATCTTTACATACTCTCTCATCTGGAGCAAGGTTTTATTGTCAACAACAATGTGAAGCAGGTGGGTACTAGGCTCATTAGAAGTAACTTTACATACAGCTGCACTGGAAAGGAAATGGAGAAAACAGAACAGAGTTATAAACAACAAGCTGAAATATTGCTTGAGTGGGATCAGTAGATGAGGCTGCTGCATCTAGCACTGTTAGGGAGAAACACTGAGATTTCACTTTGTAAATTTTAGTAGTTTGTCATTCATTTTTACTTCCAAGTGGTAGTTAGAGGCAGACCAATTGCACTTAGAAAAATGGACAGAAATGAGCTGGCTTGGCCCAAATACAACCATAGGTGATTGCAGCTCTGAGAATGGGAATCTACTCAAAGGTCTGGTCTTTCTCACCATCTGGCCATTTGGCTCTCTAATGTGCTGACAGGGCAGCATCTTTGCGAACCAGCTGGCAGACATTGCTCTGCCTTCCACCTTCCTCCCAGGAGCAGAGTCTGTCAGTTTGCAACAGGGACAGGAAAATACAGAGCTGTTCTCTAAAACCATTCAAATGTGCTAGGACAATTCAGTTCCTAACATGCTTCCCAGAGCTCTTGAAATGGGTCATATTTATTTACACATTGCGTAATGTGTTTTCAGCAAATATATTGAAACAGTCACACAGTGCAAAGATGAGGTATGAGGAAAAGCGAAATGAAATACGGACCTGGGGTGTTTGGGGGTTGATATGTTTGTTGCTTGTTTTCATTCCTAACGGTAACTCATTATATGACAATAAGGCCACAATTCTCATATCTGTTTTAGGTACCAAAAGAAATGGTCTTATTTTCAGGATTGTGAGCTTCTGTAACTCTGGTTAACATTAAGATGAAAATGTGTGAGTGCCCCCCTCCCTGGAAGCATTCAAGGCCAGGCTGGATGGGGCTGTGGGCAACCAGGTTTAGAGGAAGGTGTCCCTGCCTATAGCAGGGGAGTTGGAACTAGGTGATCTTAAAGGGCCCTTCCAAACCAAACCATTCTATGGTTCTGTAACTTTCTGGAGCTTGTTTATACATTTTGTTTTATAAGCCTGAGTGTCTTTAGACTCAAGTATGGACTAGTTTTGACATTCTATTTATTAAATAAAAAATACATGGCAGCGTATCATATGAAAACCATGTCTACAATGCAGATTCTCCAATTGCTGAAGACTCCGTGAGGAGCATGCGTGGCTTGAAGGTCTCACGCTGTTAAATTATGGATGGGTTGAGGACAGCATAAGAGCAGTAGATGTTACTGTTGTGATTCAAAGTGCTGAGTGACTGGCAGAGCAGTGTAGTGAGGTCTTGTGCTTGGTTGAAAGGGACACTTGTGATAAATTTCCTGTAATGCCCAACACCTCTCACCTTTTTGTCAGATGTAATTACCAGGGAGAAGTATGAAAAGGTGAGAAGTATTGCACATTACATTACATTTATAGAAAACCTGTGTCTGTGTAGAGAGTGGAAGGTAGTTTTAGGATAAATACGCATTCTGGATCCTTCACAGGACACTGAGAAGTCTAACAAGAGGAAGCAGGGTGAAGAATATTCACACAAGCTCCTCACCTTAGGATGTGAGCCTCTGTGGGGTTCCTATGTGGGGGAGAGAAAACAAAGCAATCATTCCATAAAATACAGTTTGGTTAAGGAGAATGATATTCATTCCATAAAGTACAGTTTGGTTATGGAGTATGATATTCTTTGCTGCTATGTAACATAGGGTATAAACTAATTAGAGAATATGTAAATGCTTATTTTAATGTGGCATTTTTGAAATGAGAATCAATCTAAGAGTTTTCAATGTGCTAAAACCAATGGTTTTCCTCTTGGAAAATGTTTTCTCTTTATCTATGTGTTTAATCACACATGTATAACATGATGCACATCATTTTACTATCTGTATATTTAACATATTCTCCAATCGGTTTTAATATAAATAGACACGATTTCAGAGAATAATTTGTCCACTGATAAAAGAATTTTCTAACAGTAAGGATGATTATGAATGTGTCATTAAAGAGAAAATGAAATAAAATACAGTATAAACAGTCACAAAACACATAGAATAGAGAGAATTTGTCATTAATCAGCACGTATCTCCTGGGAATTCCATTTTCATGCTTCCTTTCCTAATAATTTCCTAATAATGGGTTTTCATGATCCTTCAGGTCCTTGAAGTCAAATGATCACCTTGCTTGCTTTCACTACAGTTAGATATTTGAGCCTTTCAGTGGAACAGCAGACACAGATAATTTTTGGTGAACTGGTTTTTACTGAATTCAAGAGGAACAAATTTCACCCATGAATATTTCAAACTTCAGTAGTAGTAAGAAAGTAAAGCAGCTTCTATGTTTGCTAAAAATCTTGCTATGTCTTTTATGCTATACACTCTGTAAAAATCTTACTGACAGTATGCCCACCTTTCAGACCTCCTGAAGGATAAAGTGCTTAATGAATGTCAGCTGCCCTTTTAACTTCTGAAGTAAGATCTATTCTGAAAGTCACTCCAATTGTTTAGCATTCTCCTGCTTTCATACAACTAGCAGAATAATTAAAATAATGCTTCTGCTGAGACCACAAAATTGCTGAGCTGACACATTTAAGAAATACAGCAGATACAAATTATGGCGTTCTTAACATGTCTAAAGAAAAGAGTTGCATAGCTCTTTTATTTTTAGGATGTCATGTTAAATATTATTACTGAGAAATCAATAAACATACTGAAGTTAGAAGATTTGGAATTACTATGGGAATAATGTGGAATAAGGTTTCCGAGTTCTCTTTCATTGAAATATTGAATTATAGAATGGCTTGGGTTGGAAGAGACCTTAAGGATCAAATTCCAACCACTCTGCTACACACAGTACTACTAACCACTAAATCAACTGATCAAATTGCCCAGGGCCCAATCCGGCCTGGCCTTGAACACCACCAGAGATGGGGCATCCACAGCCTCTCTGGGCAGCTGTTCCAGCACCTCAACACCCTTCCTGTGAAAAAGTTATCTCTGACATCTAACCTAAATCTTTCCTCCTTTTGTTTAAAGCCATTCTCCCTTGTCCTATCACTATCAGCCTGTGCAAAAAGTTGATTTCCCTCAGGTTTATAATTTCCCCTTTAATATTGGAAGGATGTAATGAGGTCTCCTTGCAGCCTTTGCTTTTCCTGACTGAACAAACTGGTCTGTTTTCATAGGAGAGGTGCTTCAGCCCTCTTCTTTCTCCTATCCTTTTATTTTTGTTTTTGTTGCTGCACATTATATTTGTAACTTACATCAGCAAAGAATCTGGTATTGGATTCTATTTAGCAAGTCTCTCTGCTTTCTTGGGTGCTTTGTTTCCTGTTAGGAATAACTATTTAGTTTTTTTCCCATTCTCTAGTAACAGTCTCAGTATTGGCTCGTGATCTTTCCCTTAGATGGAAATTTATGCAAAGCTTTTTAATACCCTGTAGCCAGAGTTTTAGAAAGAAATTGTGCAGGAAGTAACTATCATCCATTTAAATGCTATAAAAAGCATTCAGATATGCTGTTCTCCCTCTAGAAAAGAAATGGTTATAACAGAGCCATGCCAGACAAAGTAGTATTTTACAGTAAGTTTTGGTATATGTTTACCCTAAAGGTATCCTGTGACTGGTAGGAAAGTTGATGGTCAAGCATTGAAAATGGTCTCTTGAAAATATAGTTGTCATGTGGCCGGCTAACCTCTTGCCATGATGGTGTATATATAGACACCCCTTGGTCTTAAACAGAGGGGTGTATTCCACTGTTGCTTCCTTTTTACATTTTAGAGGTTTAACACAAGTCTGTTTTGTCACAAAGAGGGAAAGCTAATCTTAAAAATGCTTGTATGGTTGAACAGCATTCTTGATTTTGTATAAAAGTTTACTTGGAAATAATTTACAGATTTACAAGCCTAAGCCAGAAATCAGACCACCTCTTAGGTGCCCAACAATACTGTTTGGTAGCAGCAGGTGAACAGCCTTACACTTCAACATAGGGAAAAGAAATGAAAACAACAGAGAATGGATAGTGGGAAACGATCTGGTAGGTTTCTGGAAAGGGACAGTTATCTGGCCTAACTTACTGGCACCATTAACTCATAACAGTGAAATGTTTATGTAGTTTTTCCTCTTTTTGCACTATGATTTCATGTGGCTTGTGCAATGCCAAGCTGGGGGAATAGGGAGGAAATCCTTGAAGAGTGTTTGTTATCCTCCTAGGTCCTTCTGAATGGCCCAGCTCACCTGTCTGGCGAAGTTTTGAGGCTAAAGGGAAGTGGGTAATGTCTGAATATGGATCCTTAAACTATTCCATATGCAGTAAATTACAACTAGTGATGGCTGACAAGTCGCAGACATCCTACTCTGGCTGTGAAGAGCCTGGAGGATTAGTAGAGCAGCTAGTTTAATGTTCAAACAGGTTTCATTGTATCTTTCTTTCTAAGCATATAGGAAAACATGTTTATGGTCTCTTAAGCATCTGGGAGAGATAAATACATCTATTTATTGTACCTGGAAAAGGCACACCGGCATTGCTGTTGAAAGAACAGGTGAAGAAGATACAATGTATACATTTCTTTGTACTGTTATTAGCATAGCTTGTTTCTCTGCTTCTGTTGCAGGTTCACTTAGCTCTGTAGCATTCTCTTCTGTTCAAAAGTAACACCTTTCATTCATAAAGTGTTTTTCAGACCGCAGTCTGAAGTACCTGAAGTACCTGGGGTATCCTAGAAACCCCAATAAAAGTAACAGAAATATCTTAGCAATTAAAAAGCATGTTTAAGTTTGTTGATTTTGTTTTTTAATTGCTATTTACCAAGTAACATTCTAACAGAACAAGCTGTTAGTAGTGTGAATTAGAAACATGCTAATCCATATCATATTTAACGTATTCATCTGTCATCACCTTCTGTTATAATTTTATCTGTTATATCATGTTTATAAAGTCAGTACAGATTTCCTATGAAAATATATTTACTTCCCTATTAGTTGTATTTTTTCAGCCTCTTAACAATTCAGAATACATTTCCCCTGTGTTATGCTGTTGTTTCCTAAGCATTGCATATTCTATTACCAAGAAAGAAGTCAACTCTTAGTTATTGGAATCTCATGGTGTATTTCGTTCTTTTTCCATCAGGACAACCAAAATTCTAGGGGTAAAAATACTTGTTATAGCTGTAACATTGTGCCAAACAATAAAACCAGTAAGACTAAGTTTATTTGAAGTAAATTATGACTGTTATGTTAGTCTTATTAAATACTCCTAAGAGGTTTGTTGTGGGTTTTTAATACATAGCCCTTTTCCAAGAGTAGAAAAAAATGAGCTTAAAGATCACTGACATGAAATTAAGGTAAAACTTACTAATCTTTATGGACAGGTTGACTAATAAAATTCAACTTAATATTGTTTTCTACTCGAATGTGCTTAATTTCATATAAGAATTTAAGATTATAAACTCTTCCCCCTCCCCCCCCCCCCCAAAAAAAAAAAAAGTATTTTCTTTCCATTCACATTTTTTAAAAGAACTATTGACCCTGTCCAAAATTCAGCCAAGTCCAGTCATTAAGACTTAAGTGTAAAAGAACTGAATGTTTGTCATGGAAACAAAATGATTTATGTTGGTAGCAGTTAGCAGTTTACCAATATGAAAGACTAACATAGCATTTGCATCTAAATATCTCTCAACTCATATTTATTTTAATTGAAGAAATGAAACTATTTCAGTTTGGCACTTGAAAAATTCAATCATTTTGAGAATTGGAAATACATTTAGGCCCTACCTGCTCCTCCCAGTAAGTCTTGCAGCTCAGTTTGTTTCAGAAAAGTTCTGGCATTTCAAATACAAATCAAAACTTAACCTTTGCAGGGGGTGGCCAAGGATTCCTTCAGTAGCCTGTAAAACATTACTGGCAAATTTTGATTGCGTTGCTATTTTAAAGTTGTTTTTTTTTTTTTTTCATTGATGTCCCAGATTTTCCCAGCAGTTTGAGAATGAATTATTACATATTATTTTATGTACAGGATTGGAGGAACTGTCTGATTTATATGTAGCTATGGATGTCGCGTTTGTATCACAGAACAGAGAGGTTTGACAAGATGGATGTTACACACTGACTTAAAACAGGTAGCTACAGAGATGAGTGCCTCTAAGCAATAGCATATTTCTGTTTCAACACAGTTTCCTCAGTGCTTTCTATTTGTTTTTCTCAGTTCATTGGAATTACAGCAGTAATTCAGGATAGTAATTCCTTTTTCAGATTGGACTCCGGATTAATAGAAATTAGAAAAATAGAAGAATAGAAAATAATTTTAAAATAGTTTTATTTTTAAAAATCAATAATTTTGATATTCATTATTGTTTTTCTTGTTGTTGTTGTTTTTAAAGCTTCTACTTTTGAGCTCATAATGTTGGGCTGATTTTCTAATGTAGTCTCTAGCCTTATTATTTACTTAGTGCAATTTCTTATACTTTCATTTTTTGAAGTTAAGATATATGCTGTAATAGTAGAGTGCATCATTATAGTTAGCATTGACAACCAAATTTCTTCATTTACAAAGAAGTACAGACAGGCAATGCAATACTTTTTATTTCTTCATCACACTGCGTAGTTAGCTCCAATATTGATTGAGCCATAGGCTTTTCAAGTGAGATTGCTAAACATGTAGCTACTGGCTGTGGAGGCAATTGCTCTGTGATGACAAAAATCACAGCTGAGATCCAGCTCACTTTACTGAAGTTATCACTTGTGAATAATATCACTGGCCAGGTGAAATATATAAGAAATGTGTGCTTTCCAAGGACATATGAGGACCCAAGAGATTCGTGATATATCTCGTTGGTGTTCCAAGGTTAAGTTCATACTGTGCTTTTTAAATGTTCATCTATATGGTATGCAGTACCAACAGTTTAAATAATAAAAAAATTAAAATAACATATGTGTGCATATAGATAGACATATATATATGTTCTGAGGGATAATATACTGTCATACACCTTTAAAGGATTAAACAAAGACCACATGATACCTTTCACCAATGTACGATATCGAGAATAGTAGTAGAGATAAGTTTCTGTTCTTCATATTCACGTCATGCTGCTGATGAGATCCCTGAGAATTGACTCACACTCTAAAGAGGTTTTAGTTTAGTCATTAATTTGCTCTAAGATTTTCATATTATTCTTAGAAAACCACCAAGGACTGCACAGCTATGAAGATAGAACCAGGTCTTACAAAGCAATTACTTAAATTTTCCATTCCTCCCCAGTATGGACTGATTCATTTAAATGCTGTTGTCTACAAGAAAAGAGATAGATACACCATAACTCTGCCACTTTCTTTGTCTTTTCCTCTTAAAAAAACAGCTAGGCAGAACAGCCTAATTGATTCAGTATTGAAAAACAGCAACAGAACTGAAATCATTTCTGTTTGTTTTTTTTCTTCACACTGAGAAATAGATGGAAGCCATTTTAGTCTTATCCAAAACCATTGTCAAAAATCCTATTACTTTTGTCAACTTCAGGGCACTAGTTCAGGCCTAATGCTCAAGCCTAATTGCCAATGTGTAAATTTCTATTATCATAGAAAGGAAACAAAGATGGAGAGTGCTCACCCAAGGATGTCCATGCTTTCATAGTCCCCAGGAGTCAGGCTGAGGTTTTTAGGATGATTCTCCTGCTTATCCAATGACACTTGACACGAGTTAAATTCAACATAATCTATGGGCAAACAAAATTGTAATCACTACAGTAAAGCTCTTGCTCTGTACTCACTGCATGAATTCCTGGTATACTGAATGCTCAGGGCTTTTTGTTTTGTTTTGTTTTGCTTGTTTGTTTTCTTGTACAAAAATGAAAATGTAATAAGAATGCAATGTAGTCCATTAGATATTTCTGTTACATGAATTTATTTATTCCATTTATTTAACAGTGGAATTCTCCCCTAAAATCTTACCATTCACTGTATCTTATTCTAAGCCCAGCTAATTGCATATAAATTATGTTCATACATATTGTATATATATATGTATATACATAATATAATTATTTATATAACTCACTAAAAAAAGGTGACTCATTTCTGGTTTTCCACCTTCATTATAATCTCTTTTCTGTTTTGCCAGTCAGCCAGCTAGCTGCTCTGTTTCATTACTGCTCTTAGAGTCTGATCTACAGCCATTTGATATGCAAAGAATGAGTTACGGATCTCTTCCCTTAGTTCTGTCCCCTGGGCTCTTTCCACCAGACAATTGGACAGAAGCACAGCTACATCTGAGGCATCAAGTAGGGAAGAAAGAGTTCTTTTGCAGTCATGGAGAGCCACACAAGGGAGTCTGACCTGTATCATTTTATCTGTTTCAGCATAAATGATGCATTCTTTATAGAGCGGTATTTAAATAATGCAGAATTCTTTTACTTGCCAGGAAAGCCTCCATTTCATATCTCTTGTTCAAAATGATCTGCCCATAAACCAGGATACTGTATGAACGTCTTTTTATGGGTTTTCTTCAAATTTTATGGAAAACAGTGAGAGAAAGCATGGTCAGTCCAGTCCACGTCAGCTTGGTCAGTTCCACACCTATCATCTCTTCTACTGAGAGACCACTGCATCTTAGAAGAATGCATGCTTATATTTTCTTTCCCAAGTGTGTTAAAGTGAATGTAAAAGATCTGAATTCTGCAAATGCTGTGATATGCATTATTTTCAGCCCCAGATCCTGCTACATTTCCCATGGTAATTGGGATCTCCATGCTGGTAACGTATTTACAGATAGAAATTAAGATGGGCCTAACAGAGAAAGACTGTGAAAATTAGTATAGTGCAGAAAAATGAAAACTCCCACATATATATCCTTTCCCTAGCCCTGCTGGCTTTGAAGTTGTCAAAATAATTTATTGCTCCTTCTTGTGATCTTGTCATTCCTTTCCTTTGGATTACATTCAGTACTCCAAATGCTGTTTTTTTTCTCCTTGGCTTTCAATCTCAGCCTTCCTAATATTCATTAAGTTATTAGCTGAAGAATATCATTTTCATTTTACTTGTCCACTACATGCTTCTATTCCATCTTCCATGCTGTCTCTTGCATGCTGAGAAGCAATCCCAATAATAAAACATAAGACCACTTACTTCTCTTCTACAAAACTATTGCAAAGTTTCTCTGAATGATAATATGTCCAATAAACAACTGAGTAGAATGGTAACGATCAAAAGCATTTACTTTCATGTACTTAGTAAACCAAGCAGTAAACGTATCCAAGATATAAGAGAAGCACTTGAAAAGTTTCATACAATGCCAGGTGAAAATCTATCATTATTCTCTATTTCCTCCGTGCTTTCAGAAGGCACCTATACTTTTTTGTAGTCAGTGTAGCTTCTACTTTGTTCATTGGTTTCTTCAAGGAGAAATAAACCAGCAGCTATATTCTTAAGTTGAAATGCTCACATTGTCATGAATATTTGGCAGGAAGTATCATTCCTTTATGTGCCTTGCAGAAATCTCAGTCCAAGAGACCCTGCTGACCACATTAGATGATGTCTTGTCTTGGCACGAAGCAGACTGTGGAGAGGCTGCTAGGAATCACTGTTTGCTCACGGCTTTGCTAATAATGCCTCTTGACTGTTTGCAATACAAAACAGGTTGCTTTCTGACTGCAGAAGGAAACTAGTTCATCTTTCTTTGCCAAATTTGCCATTTTTCTTTCCAGCACAGATAGACTATTAGCTTTCCACTTCACATCTAGAAAAAAAAAAAAAAAAAAAAAAAAACCAAAAAACCCAAAAAAACCACACCACTGAGGATACAGAAAAAAATATTCAATGTGAATATCACTGGAAATACATCAGTTCTTTTATTTTTATGTGTGGTAACACAAGGCTATGCTTGATTGACAGTGGTGAGTCCTGTGTGAGCTTCAGAAGGTTATTATGGCTTCTTTTCAAAAATTATAGCTATATACTGAAGTACTATAAACACTTCAGGCAAAGGTGTATATCAAGCCTATAATTTCTAAACTTTAATATCTCTAAGCCTTCGTGTATTATGTTCGATCTTCTACCAGAAAAGGAATACCTGGTAATACTGTCCTTACAAAGAACAGATGAATGATGTATATCTTGGTGTTAAGAAGTGTTATTAAAAAAAATAAATAAATACAAAGAGATTTATTCAAACATGATAACGTTTCTGCTAATGATAAATATAGAGAACAAGAAATATTTTTGAAGTTACTGCTGAAAACTTTTTTCCCTTGTAAAATTTTAATATTTTCATTTAAAAACTGTAACATTTATTTTCTTCTGAAGATTAAGTAGTAAAGAAGGAAGGAAAGACATATAATTACAAAGGAAAAATAGAAGTGGATATTAATTGGCTTAAAGAGGAAGACTGTCATAGTGTCTCTTAGTTCGATTTTGTTGTCTATGATCTCAGGATAGTAGTTAAAGATGTCATTTACTTTCCACAAATACCAATGTAGGTTTTATTATTGATTTTAAATGGAAACACATCTGCAGTGTCCTACTGTAAGAATAATGTTTCAATGGCTTTTCTACTTCTTCTCTCTTAGATTTAAATGTGAAGAAAATTAAGTGAAGCAGTGGAGCGAAGAACAATGCAGGTGCTGGTTTCCTGAAGTTTTTGAAATAGAGCAATGTGTGCCAAGCCAGTGAACCACACTTTGTGTTAGCAGGCCGGGAAAACAGGTAGGAAATCAGTGGGACTGCAGCACACCCTGGGAAAGTAATTGATTTTCTGCCAAATGGGAAGACATAAGGAGCTTCTCAGAAAAGTAGCCTGTAGGTTAATATGCTTTAGTTCAGTCTCACCAAGAAAACATTTTCTGGAGTTATGTGCTTTGCTATTGTCCTATTTCACTAGTTGGCTTTTCTGTTTGTTGTATTTTGCAACATTTTTTTCCTCTGGCTGAGAAAAATGTGTTTTAGGTAAGTCATTTTCTGACTGTCCCATTCAGATACACGAGTTATTTTACTTTGTTCTATGTTTCTGAATTGTTTTGTAAGAGTTAATTATGAATGTTTTGAAGTTTGTGTATGGCCATTTGAAAATGCAATCATTTTTGTGTTATTCATTCTACTAACAAGACACAATATAGAAGTAGTTCCCAATTGCTATCACAACTTAAAACAGGCTTTTTATTTCTGTGTAGGGAAAAGAAAACAAGGGTAAGGAAAAGCTTGAAGTTAAGGGGAAAAAAAAAGCAACACAACAGCAAGCAAAGGGAACATCCTTATATGGTTATTCTAGTACCTCCTTCTACTGAGTCTTCATTCAGCTCATGCAGCTTGAAAGTTTCCTTCAGATTTGTAACTTTATCTAGATGCCAGTCTAGCACCTCTATACTTTTTAAAGCGTAAAATCTTAAGCACTGTCTTTCATTTATGCCAAAAGCTGATCGGTATGGAGATCAAACTCAGCAAAATAAAGATCTTGAGTGGACGTGACAAAATGAAATCGTCTGGAGCTCAGGCCAGAAGAATGAAATTAGAAAAGGAAATGTTTTTTGAGATGGCTTTCAGTTTTCAACAGAACTTCATCCTGAAAAACAGCAGTGGGTCACGGAGAGGCCTGGAGGACCCAAGGTCACAGCTGAAAAATAGAATGATCCTGTATTGAGCTCAGTCAGATTACAGACAAATTATAAACTTAGGTTTATCAAAACAAGCATAGCCTGACAATAAAATCACATCATTGTTACAGACCCTGTTTCCTGTGCCTGAGCTGCGTTAGAATTCAGACTACATGGCTTGGGACTGGTATCAGTAAAATGAATTGGAGTTCATTTGTAGAGGCTGTTTTCAGACTGAAAATTGCAGTACCATTCCGATTTTCTATCGTCAGAAAGGTCAGGAATGACTTTGATGTTACAGATATACAAACTGAAATTCAACCCTTTTTCTTTTTTTCTTTCCTTAAAAGCTTATCTTAGCCTTGACAAGGGTGTGTTTAAATTGTTTTCTTTCTCACAGGCTTATTGTAAAAGCCTTGTTATTGTCATCTCACATCTACAGAAAGGTGAATCAGTGCTTGTAATGAAGAAAGATAAGCATTTATCAGAGTAGATTCTTTGCAGCTTGTTTACAGTAGAGAAGTAAAAGTAGGTTCCAGAAAAAAAAAAAAAAGATAAAAAATTCATATCTTCCACAGTTGTCATCTATCCTGCATAAAGAAAACTAACATATGCATCTACTTGTACTGAAGCAGTACCTGCAGCTTTCTCAACCACCAACTGATCTAAAGGAGCTTTGCACAGAGTTAAATAAGTGCAAATAGTCAATGATGTGGGGATATTTTTCTCCCCATCAAATCCCTCAGAAGGCTATACTCATTTAAATAACCCGTAAAAATGACTTTCTTTGCTACGCCTAAACTACTAAGTCAATTTTCCTGTTCAGAAAAAGTTGCTGTTAGAATTTAACATATTCAAAGACTTGTGCTCCTCACTAAATCACCACTGCCAAAGTAGTCCTGAATAGCCTTCTGTTGCCCTCTGTAGATCATATCTTCAACAGCTGCAAGCTGATGTAGTAGACATGTTTTGAGCTTTATCAGACATCACCCAAGGAGCCAATGGCTTTGATTTTGACACTGTCATGCTGCTCCTGTAAATGCCACTAAGACAAGATGCCCAATTATGTAAGCAAAGAATGCAAGATTGGTATCTCGGATTATAAATCCCTACGTAGAATTAACCTCTAGTTAAGTTGAAGTTGTATTTCCTGAAAAAGACTACGTGGTTGCTGCTGTGCAGATTAATTAAATGTTTTTGAGCACATAAAATAATCTTACCTGGTGCTACTAATGCTCCTTTTCTCCCTCAAATGGTTAAATTATAAAGTTTACAGTGGCTCACTGTCAGAATAAAGATACAATTGCTGGAGATTTTTATTAGCCAGGGGTAAGGGATGGTTTTAATTCTATAAATCAGATAAGACTGGAGAATCTTTAGGTTCAAGTTATTTTTAGTATTTGTCAGACTACAGCATAAATATTTATACACTCAGAGTCTCTTAGCTCCTCTAACAGTTTGCAAGGGTCACTCTTAAAAGCCAAGAGAGAGGATGACTGCAGAAGGCCTTTACTTCTCATAGGTCTGGTGTTACTGAGAAAATACGTGAAACTTGAGCTGAGTCAGTTAGGAAACTTCTAAGCTCGGTGAATAAGCACCCTGGCCAACATGCTGCAGAGTCCTGCTCAGCAAATTGAGGAAGGCAGAGATAGTCTGACTGGTAGAATGTCTGCTGGGAGTCGAACAGAAGGGTATAACAGAATAGGAGCATCTTGCTTAAGAGGGGAGTCGTATGCTCACTGGCAAGAGGTCTGTCTCTACTCCTGAAGGTATGGCTTATGGAAACAAAGACTCAGCGCTGGATCTCCATCACCGTCCTGGAGCCTGGAGCTGGGTGGAAGTTCAGATAAGCATACTTCGGCAAGAGCAAGGTCAGGTTCCAGAATTATGCCTGGACAGGGAACTGAAAGATAAAGGCCAGAGAGGATCCAAACAGGGGACAAATGAAGAAAGGATGCTTGTTTGAGATCACAGAGACCTCAGGGAATCCTATCTCACTTGCACTATCCATCACTTTCTCTAGGTAAGTGTATTTAGCATGGCTATATGAATGCGCATACCGTTAGTTAAAGCTATGATGATGGTGCAGTACCAGCCTGAGGTTAAATCTTTTTTTATCATTCTTGCTGTTCAGTAGAGAACACTACTTACTTTAATAATAAGTAAGCTAGAATTATTACATTTGAGTGGACAAACTCACTGACTGTATAAAGAAGTAGGTTCAGAAGTGGAATTATTTTGTAATCTATTTACATATTAGATTACTATATTTCTACATTATTTAACTGGCTTTATTTTCCAAATGTTTCTGGAATTATAAGGTGTATTTGATTCTTTTTTCTGATATCCTATGATCACAGCTCTGCAGCTGGAGATACTAATGGGGTGGAAAAATATATCTTTAAAAGATTCATCTGGACAAACCTCATTCTCTTCAAAACTGATTACTACATTTCCTATATTCTATTGAATAATAAATAAATGCACCAAATGTAATTCCTCTGATGTCTTTGAAGGGGATTTTATTTTTTAGTTTACCAGTTCTTGATTTATATTAGTGAATAGGTTGTTTGTTAGTCCCCAGCGTGTCTTTGTAAACAACTCTGGCCTCTCTGACCACACACTTCTATCTTTATCTGTTGATACAGAAGCACATTAACATGCTTACACAATAGTTCAAAGACACCATTGCCTCAGAAGTGTTTTTATGCAGTTTGTTTGAAAGATTTTCTCTGGGGGATAATCATATTCCTAGCTATTAAGAGGAAAGAAAACAAAATGTAATTCATTGCAACTGTACTAAGATAAAAACAAACATAAAGAAAGGAAGTGTGACTGTTAAATTTTAGTAAGCATTTGTCTCCAATAATCTGCAAATTCTGTTTCACAGAGACCCACATTTTTCATAAATTATTGTCTCATCTTACAGCATAAATAGACTTTTTCCAGTTCCTCTGTTATTCTGTTCTGACTCAGAGGAAGTCTTAAGGATACTGTTTATTCCCCTCCCCTCCCCTCCTGTTGATAAAAAGGAAGCCCTGAATGGCCACATTCTTTGCACTCAAAATTGAGCAGAATGTTTCAAAACTGAATTGGTTTTCAGACTAATCTGTACAAGTGAATTACCTGTCATTGAGCCCGTGACAAGGTATTAGAACATCAAGTCACAGATTTCAGTACATCTAAGTTAGTTAACTTGCTAACTGTGCAGCATTGCCCCAAAACATCAAAACAGTGCTGGAAACATCTGAACAGTCAGGTGGGTAAGCTTGATAAAGCAAAACAGTGAAGACTGGGGAATGCATCAAATCTGAGCTTTTCTCCAAATTTCAACACCTACCTCTAGCCTGCAGAACAGTTATGCTCACTTTTCTCCTCCGAGATGATCTGAGATGTGCTGCCCGCACATCTCCCTTTCTTCAAAGCTCTCCATCTCACCCCCACCCCAAGTATCTACTCCACGCATTGATCTTAGACATTGTGAGAGTTTCAGATATTCCTTCTGTTCTTTCTAAGTGAGCAGTTGTTCAGTATGAAGAAATGCAGTGGTCTACCTATTCTAAATGACACTTCTATAAAAACTCACAAAATTTTCCAGAGCTCTATCTGTTACAAAAGAAACAAAGCAAAACTCTAATTGTATCCATCCATTCAGATGATCTTAAGAATGTAGATGAGCTGAAATTTCAGTAAAATTCACTTAAAAGATTAATATGGAGCATGAAGGAGCGCAAGAGTACTTTTCATTATGTGATTCAATTGAAATAAGTAAAGGAAAGCTAACTGTATTTGGTGCCATAGGGTGCTTAAATTATTTTTTGACCAATCATTTGTAAAAGTTCTTTTTTAATTCTGTGAAGTGTGTCCACTACTTGATATCATGCTTCACTTAAATAGAAGGGATGTTTCTGTAGCAGGGGATGATCTTTCGAGGTCCCTTCCAATCCCTGACATTCTGTGATTGTTCGTCTACTCAGTAAAGGAGTCAATAATACCGCAAAGAGTCAGGAAATGTAATTTTACATCTGTGTGCTACACAAAAGATAGGAGATGAATTTATTCTTTGTTTCACATTTCTCTTTCTGGCTGGAATAAATATTTATAAATATTTTCATTTTTAGAACTCAGTGTTTTACAGCTGGAGTTAAAACTACAGTAGAAGAGTTTTTTTTGTGCACACAAAAAAAGCTGTTTCTACATTATTTCAATCATGCAAATTAACAGATTTCTGTGGAAAAAAAAGTGAGTTTATTGTAGTTGTATCTTGTAGATGTGCTTGTTTATCTGGATAAGATTTACATTTTGACTTACAACTCACTTTTTACTCACAACTTTTGTATTATAACTTAAGTTGGATCCTTAGAGTTTTTATAAGTCTTGTAACTGAATAATTTAATAGGTACTTAGTTGACAAGTAAAAATTTAGAGAGATATGCATACTCACCAAGAATATTTTCCTTATTTACTTCTTTATATTATGTTAAAGATGAATCCATAACTAGGTATGTCACTTGAGGTTTTCAGAGTCCAGAGAGAATATCATGGCTGTCACTCTTACATCATATTTCAGTAGACTTTTTCTTTGTATAGGATTGAGGAAAAAGTCAAGTAAAGAATATGAAAAGAATTTCTCGTTTTAAGAACACATTATTTGGACTCTACTTATTCCTTTTTAGGGAACTAATAGCCTAAATTGCTGAACACTATTTTGCCATTGTTTCAGTGATATGATACTATTAGTTCAATATATATATATGTTTATATTTGTAATAGGATTTTATTTAAAACTGATCAGGAACATAAAATATCCATAAATGCAGAATGAAGTATAAGAGTTGGATGTCAATAGAAGCAGTATGAAATAATTTTTAATAAGACTTGAAACTTTTGCTCGGGATTGGTGTTCTTTTAATTTACGTTTGTTTGTAGTTTTTATTGTAATGGTTATATTTAGATCACCAGCTGGAGGTGTTTAGGATTTTAGAAAAGCAATTTGAAGACAACCACTGTTTATTTTTAAAGAATTGCATTACCATCTGTCACTTCTCATTTTCACAACTACCATCCGACTCTGTCAAATAGAGAAAGAAATGTTAACCTAAAGGTCTGCACCATCTGAAAACTTGGTTCACAGATGTATTCCAGTTCTCTGGTAGTTTAACAAATGCTGTTTTGTCCCTGGGCCCTCTTTTGAGTGAAGAAAATGGTGTTTTCCCCCAGGGCAAGGTCCAGGTGTTGGTCTGGTGACAGTTCAGTTCAGGTATCTTTCCCACTGTGTGAGACTGATGATGACCAGCATGTGGCAGGTTCTCTTTCCATCTGACCTTCATGGATTCAACAGGCTTTTGGCTCATATATGTGTTTATCGAAGGAACTTGTGTCACACTTCATGATGTGAAATGAAGTAAACCCTGAATTTTATGCTATATGTAGCTGCGATGTGCATCACAGAATCACAGAATTGTAGCAATTGAAAAAGACCTTTTAAGATCATCAAAACCAACCCTCTGCTGAAGCATTTCCCAAAAGCAGGTCTCACAGGTAGGCATTCAGATGGATCTTGAATAACCCCAGAGAAGGAGACTCCGCAGTCTTTCTGGTGCATTTTTGTGCTGTTCTTGTACGTTCTGTCATTGACCAGGGAAAATTCTGGGTGACCAGGGAAAAAAGACCAGCACCTCTGCATTTTCTCCCTTCAGGAGGCTATAGAGGCAAAGAAAATGCAAAGAAAGAGAAGTAATTACAGTCTCTTGGGACCACAGGCACCTAGAAGTCTAGACAAGGCTGGGATCGTGTTCTTTAAAGATTTCAGAAAACAGACTGAAGCCAGTCTGCACTTCATGAATATAAGACCAGAGTCTGTGCCCAGGGGAAGGTGCACTTTTCATTGCAGACATAGCTATATGTACATGCAATGCTGGCTTGGATAAAAACCATTCCCATGTCTTAAAATTAAAGGACAAAATTTTCTTCTGGTGATAAGGGGAAGAGTTTCAGTAGTTTAAATTAACACTATATACTTCTAATCTTAATTTGTTCTGTGTCCGGAATCATAGGATCGTAGAATAGCTTATGTCAGAAGAAACCTTGAAGATCATTGAATTCCAATCCCCTTGGTTGGTTGGTTAGTTGCCAACCACTAACTCAGGTTCTGCCCAGTGCCCCATCCAACCTGACCTTGAACTTCATGATATCTCTGGGCAACCTGTTCCAGTGCTTCATCACCCTCTGAGTAAAGAATTTTTTCCCAACATCTAGCTCAAATTTCCCTTCTTTCAGTTTAAAGCCCCTTGTCCTATCACTATTAGATCATGCAAAAATTTCCTCCTACTCCTGCCTAAAAGCTCCTTTCAAATACTGGAAGTGTGCAATTGTGTTCCCCTTGGAGTCTTTTTTTCTCTAGACTGAACAAGCCCAACTCCCTTAAACTTTCCTCATAGAAGAAAAGCTCTCTGACCATCTTTGTGGTCCTCCTCTGGATCTGTTTGAACAGCTCTACATCCTTCCTGTGTTGGTGGCCTAGGCCTGGATGTAGTATATAAATTTGTCTCAAGGGTTAGTCTAAATGAAAGTCTCCTCAGCCTTTCTGTTGATTAAATACACTATATAATTCAAATGGGCTGGAGAATGGTCGAAACTCTCTTTGAAGGTGTTCATATGATAATGACCTCCCCTATAGGCAGTCCTCAGTTAAATAACTTGAACAATAGGCTGGTAAGAAAATAGCTATACAGCCATCTAAAGATGCCCAGATGATAAGCCAACCACAGCAACTTTAAAACAAGAGTAGGACACAAAATTGATTATTGAACAGGACACTACGTGGAACAGATAAAGGCACATTTCCATTACTTCCAGTCTCACATTGCTGTTGTTAATAATTTCATTTCTGACAAGATTTCCATTGATTTCAGGATGAACATCAATATTGTATTCTCTCCCTGTGTTTAACTGAGATTATTTTACCATTCACCGCTGTGTCAGTAGCAGGAGATGAACAGCAGCACGAGTTGTTTCATTACATGGATCTGCTTTAACAATGAATTTTCTAAATGAGTGCAGGCTTTACTCCTGTAAAATGTCTAGTCAGATATTTACACTGGTCAGATTTACACTGATATGTGCTTTACAAATTTTGTTTAACTGCCCAGGTAAAAAGAGCTATATATTAAGGTTGTATATTTTTGCATTTGCTGCTCTGGAGTCAAACTAAAGCAACAGAAAGCAAACTTATTTTTACATTCAAGAGTTAATCAAAATTAAGTGAGCTAGTAATAAGTGATTTTAGAATATTGTGAGCAAATCAGAATATGACTTTTCTAAAATCTAAAAGATTTAAAGACTACGTTTCTATGCACTGGGGATCTATAGGAGAAACCTGCTTGCACTTAGGCTGAATTAAGACTGGTGTGGATCATGGGTTTGTATGATACTTTAAGGCCCTTCATGGAAATGGGCAAGATTGAATGGAACAGCTGAACTGATAGCTGAAGGTGGCAATCCTGCCAGCTTCAAATAGACATTCATTGTGGCTGGGTGACGGATTTAGAAGCCAATGCTCTAGAACTCTCACCTAATTGACCAAAGTAGCTGGGATTAGTGTATGTTTGTAGTTAAATGTGGAATCATCTGTGATGAAGCCTAGATGCTAGTGCAAATTCTCAGCCACAGAAATAAGCTCTCTGGTTTTGCTAGGAAAATGGTCGTAAAATAAATGTTTCTCCCCTGAGCAATGACTGCTGCGAAGAGAGATGGTTTTCACAGCAGTTCTACATACAGAGGTCAGCTGAGGAAGTGGAAAAAAGAAAGCGTTATAAAAAAAAAAATCAGTATTTGGAAGCGTGCGAGAGAAGCATCACATGAAAAGTTAGTTTTTGAGCAGGAGCTGAAGACAATATGACTTCTGTGTAAAACACACTCCCTATCTCCAAGGATATAATTAAGAAGTTATACAACAAAACTGAAGGAGTTTAAAATACAGACGGAGATCCAATTTGAGAATAATTGCCATCCCTGTGGAGGATATGTAAGGCAATATGATTTGCTTTACAATTGAGTTCTTACAAGGCTTTTTTTTGAGCAGAAATATCACCTAACCTTGTTGGGGCAGGGAGCAACACATGTCTTTCCGATACTCACACCCAAAAAGCAGTGGTAAATAGCTCTGGAATTATTTTTATTAGGGTTGAATCTTCACTGAAGACTCCGGGAACCTTACGGAAGAAGAAGAAAATATTCCCAGATTCACCATTCTGAATGTGATGTTTCCTGAAGCAGTCTGAAAGAGTCAAGGTATGGAAGCTGACAAAATGAAGGTATGAAGAGTTTACTTCTCAAGTATCTAGAAGTTAAATGATAAATTTATGTGAATGATAATTATTTTAAAGACTTCGAACTATGCAGTGTATAATTCTGCCAAGAGGGATAAGATGAAATAAGGTAAGAATTGCTTTTTTTTCTTCATTTTGTTGTGAGAAAAAAATAACTGACATATCAAATACCACAAAACTCAATGAATAAATATGGGATCTGACTGAAAGCTGAGAATTGTGTTATGAAAACATAAGAAACAAGGGAGGAATGGAACTGTATGGCTGAATGCTGAGAACAAATTAACGGATTGACTTAGTCATGAAAAACTACTTTTTCATTTGTTTGAAGGGCTGGAATGATACTTTTGAGTATGTGTACATATAAATAAATAATTATACAGAAAGAACTTAAATAATAACTTTCTTCTTAAGTAGAATAACTGATAGTAATTTTGACTTAAAATGAAGTTCTAGCATAAACTATATGCTATGGAATTCATATTTTATTCAGAACAACTTTACTAAAAAAAAAAAAAAGGAAAGATCTTAACTGAAAAAACACAGATGTGTTAATTCAGGAGTGCATTATATTTAGCTATCTATACTGAATCATACCCTAACATCAGGTTGTCTTTAGTGTGATTTGCGTAGTTCAATTTTTATGTGCTGAGGTTATATTTGGTGTGAAGACATACAGGCAATTTCCTGCTTAACCCTCCCATTTTGTGTTCATTGGAATGGAATTTATAAAAATTCCTTATAGAGTAGTAGTGTTTCTTTTCCAGAGGCTTAAAAAAAAACAGCCAACCTGAAAACAAAGCCTTCAGTGCTATTTGACTTGTTTTTTTCTGTATATTTCTTCACACTGTGTTCTGTTTGTTTGCTTGTTTTTTAAGCTTTCAGGGATCTACCTTGCCATCAGCTCTGGTGGTCTATAATCTTGGTAGCTGTTGGCAGAAAGGTATTCGTGCTATTATAAACATCTATAAAAGAAGCATTCTAAATATAAAAACACCCATACAATGGGCAATTATAAAACAACCACTTTAACAACTTAAAAACTAACTTTTGATGTGGTTTAAGTGGCTTTCAGGGTATTAGGTAGCTAGATTACTGTATGCTAATGAGCCCTACAGGTTTTTGTAAGACCAATTTTACTTTAGGTGTGGTTGTGGCATTACAAACCAATCAATACAACCCTACAGACTGCTAAGAATAACTGGTTTTATTTACTCATTCTAGTCTAGTATTAAATGGGGAGGTTGGTGGCCTTGCCTGTGGCAGGCAGTTGGAGCTTCATGATCCTTGAGGTCCCTTCCAACCTGGGCCACTCTGTGATTCTGTGATTCTCAGTAAATGATTACATACTTGCAACGTTGATTTGTCTTTAGCTGAAGGAAGGGCTTAAAAAAAATTAAAAACAAAAATTAGAAGTAATGCACATTTTCACTACAGAGCTAACACATTTATATCTCTGGAATTCTGCATTTGATCAGATTCTACACCCCAGATATTCCACACATCACAGTTACTTTCGTTACAATGCTGTCTTTTTTTTTTTTTTTCCTTTAATTTTTCTTTTCCAATTAGTTTCAAGCCTAAAATACCATCCTTCTTCCTTTGCTCGGTTATGTCATTAGCACATTTTAGCACACGTTGAAAAGGATTGGCATCTGTTATGTAATACTTTCTCTTTTATTCTGCCAAGTGCCATAAAAATCAAATTTCTAAGAGCTCTGGGTTTAGGAATTCTCTACACTGTGGTGATATTTCTATCACTGTAACAGTGTTATAATACTATGGTAGCTATGATAACAACGATAAGCTTTTGCAGTAGGGAGACCAATACCTCATTATTTTTTGATGTAGACAGGGATATCCATCTGCTCCACTGCTGACTGGTTATTGTAGTTGATGAACTTCACAAATTCCAATCTTTCTGGTGAATTTGGTTTTTAATTCCTATTTTACCAGTGTTCATATTTTAATAAAATCTGAAAAAATATATATGAAATTTTTAATATTAAATTTTTAATATTATCTGAAAAAATATGGCATATATGAAATCTTACTGTGCCTTGCTGTTGTTGGCATGTTTTACAGATAAGTGTGAATGCAGTGTTTCTTTTAGACAGCAAAAATGTAACTTTTCAATTCCTTTTACATATATATATATACGGATTTTATAGCCTTGTACTATAAACCAATTATGCTTCATATCAAATAAATACGGAGGTTTTTTTTCTGTCAAGAACAAAATGGAGAAAGTAATCAGAAATGAAAAGAGCCTTTAGCAAAGATATACATAACTTGTTTACATTCACTGTTAGCACTTTCATCAGTGCTCTAAAAGTTCTTTAGTTAACATAGGTCCTTTTCTGGAGTTTATCACATCATTTGCCAGTGGCTGACACCTTACAAAGGCATCCCCTGTAGTTAAACACATCTCTGAAAAATCAAGAAACCCTTGCCAAATAATTTTTTTCAGCTAATTCTGAGGACCAAATTGCAATCTGAAAGCTCTCAGCATATTTTAGCTAATTTTAAATTAGGAATGTGAATCTTTTCCTAAGCTCATATGAACTTAAATGGCCATTTGCAATTATGGATGCTGACTGCTAAATGGAAACACATGTTTCAATGCAAAAATCCTTCTTATCACATTCAGACTTCCTGAAACCCAATTACATTTTATTTGACTTCCATTATAAACCATTTTTACTCTCTGTCTCTTTACATGTACAGTTTTTATTTTTGTTGTTATTTTAATCTGCTATGCTACTTTTCATTGTGCTAATTCCCATTTTCATTGCTGTGCTCACAAAATAATTGTAATTTTAATCAAATAATTGTAGTCCTTATATTAACCAAAATATCATGAATTTATTTCCCTGTTTTTACAGGAGAGGCAGTGAAAGGGACAACACTGCAGACTTTTCTGACACTGGACAACTGCACCACCAGAGTTGTGCCAGAACAGGCAAAGAACGAGAGGTTATGAAGGTGAGGAAATCTTCATGTATCTAGGAGAGATATTGCCATTTGAACCTCAACATTAACAAAATTATGTTTGACTAGAAGATTACAGAATGGAAAGCTAGTATTAGTTCTAGTTAAACCGCTGCAACTGCAGCAAAATCGTGCTGTTGTCTATGGGGTTTCAGTTACAAGATAGGTTTTCTACATCAGAAAGCAGGTGCTTCATTAATATTTATGATGTCAAATTTTTAAAGACAGGCAACTTAGTGTCAAAGAAAACTTTGGCACATGTTTGTACAGCTGTATTCTGTCTCTATATTCGTGTCACACTTTGAGGGTGCCTTCAGCAGGTAGGGCTAGCAGTGGCACACTGGCATGGTCTCTTATTCAGTGTAAGAGTAGAACAGTAGAACAGAGTAGTGAGACCTTCTGCTCCTCCTCAAATCTGCAAAAAAAGCCCTTTCAGTCTTACTGAATAAGTAAGTATTTAAGTAAGAGTAAGTAGCCTCTTATTGCTGAGCCTGTTTAAATCAGCCAGCTGAGAATCCAAGCTCTGATCCCATCATAACTTGAAACATAGTGTTTCTGTGATTTTATTTTATTTCTATTATTTTAAAACACATGCAAATGAATTGCAGTCACAGAACACTTTCTCCCTGGACTCTAAGAGTGAAAACGTGCACATGTGAGAGAACTACAACACGTACTCATGGGCATTCAAATTATAACCAGGAAAAAAGAATAATAAACCACACATCCAGCTCAACAGTGTATACATAGAGCTGCCAACAGCCAAGTATATTCATTAAAGGTGGTTGGGAATATACACAGTACAGAAATCGTAGCACTAGCAAAAAGAGGAATTTCTAGTTATTTATTTATTAACTTACAGAAATAACCACTGTAACAGAAAAAGGGATACTAATAAAGTTCCAGAATCTTTATGTGTCTAAAAAGGTGCCAGAATCATCCAGCTGTCCCAGTCTTCTGAAATAAATTATTCCAGATCTTTTACCATATAGAAAAATAAGGATTTTCATTTTTATTGCAGGTTTCTTTGAGGCATCTCTTCAAGGGTCAGTTTTGAATGAAATTCTGCAAGTACACAATATCAAGGCCCTCTTTCGGCTGGTAAATATATCACACTTGGATTCCTTTTCACGTGGGCCTTGCTGATATTTTCTCCCTTTTGTATCTTATATGTCTGACCAGAAAACGATAAATTATTTCTAATTTATAGCTTCATTTAATAGCAGTTCATGGTTTTAATGTGCTGGAATGTAATATGGGATGATTGGTTAAGGTCTAGCACAAGAAGAATTTATTGGACTTTTCCCAGGGAAGTGGGACATCTGTTGGAGTACCCTGTCAGTGGACATCTCAGGTGGCCAGCTAACCTGCTGGGGAAAGGATCGTCCTGCAGAGGGTGAATCATCAGCTTACAAATGAGTCACCCAAGATGACATCCCAAGTACTACTGGCAAACATCATACATGCTGAAATCAAAGATGAAACTGTCGAACAGTAGGAGTGGGGTGGGCTGGTTTATATCCTTCAGGTAAGGACTTGGATGTTTATTCTGGTTGCAGTTTGCAGTATTTTTCGTTGCAGAGCCTGTCAGATTCTGACAAAAATCTTTGTCAAGTTTAGTTGTAGTTCATAAGACAGTAAATAGAAATCCTGTCTATGATTAAAGACTGACAGGATCTAACAGTCGACAGCCTAAATAAAGGGAAAGACTGTCAAGGGTCAGTGGGAGGGGGCTGGGGGGAGTGGGGGACTGAAAAAAAAAAGCATTTGTATATCTCAGCCAGGATGAGAATGGAGTGTCACTTTTCCAGGAGCTAAGGACATTCACTACCTGTAGGACAGGATGCCAGAGCTTTGTGATAAGACAGAAGAGTAGTTGCTGAGAGAAATCTCTGATCTTAGCTAATTGTCCCTATTGCTCAAGCAGTAAAAAAACCCTGATCTAAGCAGGAATGTTTACAGCCATGTGAAGGAGTGCTTTAATAACAAAAATTTCCATGATTTTCTTTTTTTTTTTTTTTCTTTCAGGTTACATAAAACAAAAAACAAAATCAGCTAGTAAGGAAACAACTCCAGAAATAGAGGGAGAAGACACCAGATTCCTGCACATAGTACATGCCAAAGGTGTGCTATTCTTTGGTAACGCTTAATGTTGGGTGTCACAAGATAGATCTCATAGATGATTGGTTCTGAAGACTACAGATAATTCGTGTGGGAACGTGATAAAATATGAGAGTAGAAATATTGCTCTAACAATTCAGGACTGACAGATAATCTTGGAACAAGTGGGGCAGTTTTTATAATGGCAGAAATAAATCTGTGTACCCAGAGACAAGGCATAAAACCTGATGGTAATAAATACAGTAGAGAAATGAACTTACTGTATGAAAGAAGTGGAGGATAAGAACAGAAATAGAATGTAGGCTTGCAAGTTTGTAGAGAAGGGCAGAAGTTTCCATGGGAAAGAGAAAAAAGGAAAAATACAAAAATCTTCAGAGGTAAATATTGAGAAATAAATCAGTTGCTCCTTCAGTCCACAGTCTCCATCTACTTCTAGTTGATTCTGCTCCTTTTACAGCTGTCTTCTTGAATAGTAGCAGCTGCTAACAGGGCTTAGATATAATTTGTCCCATTTTCTCATTTCTTATAGAAGTTTGGCCTTCATTAGAAATCATGACAAAGATGGCAAAAGAGAATGCCAGAAATGCACAGGATTGCCATCTGGATTTGGGTCTGTGCAAGAAGCGAGTTAAGAGAAGAAATGACAGGATTGTCAATAACGTAAATGCAGGAAATAAATTGTCAGGAACAGGTGGAAACTGTGGTGTTTGGGTAATGAAAGTAATATTGCTGAAACATGAAATGTAACATATTTGTTTGATATTTCAGATGCTGCAGGAAGAGACAGCAACATCATGTTAAAGAAAACACTCTCAGAAGCTGTCAGTGGAAGTCACTGCAGAAAATGGAAAAAAGAAAAGAGAAAGAAAAATTGAAGTATATAAGCTTTCTCAAGGTATCTTGTGGTACCAGTAGTGTTTTGTAGAATATTTGACTACTGAGATGCATATGTGGAATGAGAGATTTGGACTTTATCTGGACGGTGTGTTGAAGCATGGAAATACTTGTTCTAAGTCAATGTAAGCATAAATGATATGAAAAAGTTTAAGAAATGAGGAATAATGTCTTTTTTAAAAAAAGTCAGTATATCCAGAAAGGATATAACTGATCACAATATAAAATAGCTATCCCTTCCCCCACTTACAAAAAAAGTAATGAAAAGATAAAAATGTGGTGACATAAAATTCCACTGACTCAAATAGCCACGCTCAGACGGTGGTAACAAAACCCAATTGTAGATACCACTTAATGAGTGAGGAAGTTCAGCCTCTAGGGTTTCTTGGGATTGGTTTTTTTTTTTGTTTTTTTTTTGGAGTTTTTGTTTTGTTTTGTTTTGAGCATTTTGTTTTTCCCATAGGAATTGCTAATGACAAGAACCTGACTGCAAGTTCCTGCTTTCTAGGGACTGGAAATATTCTAGGCTTCCAAGTTTGCAGTGAGGTTTTCCTAAAACTCCACTAATTCAAGGAGACTCCAAGAGCAGCAGTGACCTTTAGTCTAGAAACTGAGATGGGAGAGATACAGGCAACCTCCTCATGGCTCTTGCTGTGAGCTTCCCTGTTTTGTTTGCCAAATAATAACACACAAATTTTAACTCTGTCTCTTTTTCTTTTTCCATGGAAAAATAGCCATTTTTCTACTGGCTAATCATAAGATGGTTCTGAAAGGGAAGCTGGCTCTACTTCTCTTTTGAAATTGGGTTATTGCAAAAAGACAAATGGCAACATTCTCAAAAGCAGAAATAGAATAAGACTGATTCTGTAGCCAGGTGTCTAAAGTTGAAAACCACATTCTAGCCTATTACAATTTTGCAGCTCATCTAATTGTCCTTGATTAAACCTGCATTTGTTTTCCACATTGAAAATGTATATTTTAGCAGGCTTATGTCTAAGAAAGTTGTGATTTTAAACTAACGAATAGCACTACAGTTCAGTCTTCACTGTTATAGCCCATGGTGTAAATCTGCACTAAGAGCTTGGCCAATCTGTTATACACAGGACAGTTGGACTTTGTTGGCTTTTAAGTCAACTGTAGCTTTGCCCCAAGCACAGAACTGTTACATTGCTGCCCCAGACTGCAATATGAAAGATTAAAAATCTACAATCTGCCTCCTTGCTGCACCCTACTCTAAATAATTACCAGGCCAATAGCTCAGGCTGTTTTCACCCCATACATATGGACTAGAGCCAAGAGCCTGTTCCTGTCACTTTGCTTATCTCACTGTACTGCTCTTTCCACAGTTGGAAGAGAAAGAAGAGTGAAATATCATTTCTCTCCATATAATCTGACTCACAGCCAAACTAAGCTGCATTTTAATCAATTTCTTAATGATGTTTGAAAAAATTCAGTATGAAATGCAAATAAATTGTTAATATTTTTAATGTTTCCAGAGAGAACACTTTGAAAGCTCTTAATATTTTGGTGACATTAAGTAAGAACGTCACGGAAGACCATCTGCTGTTAGGACCTAGAATCCAGGTATGAAATCTTGAATGTTATTTTGCTTGTGCCCCAAGCTTCTTTGCTCTTGGCAAGCCACTTGTTCTGTTGTTTAGGAAGATTATCAGCAGATTTTTTTCCTTTCTGTAACACAGTGGCTTTTTCTGGTATTAATCACCTGATCAAATATTGAACTCCACTGATACGGCCTGGAGATATTTGGCTTTACTGCCTTAGGTTTTAGAGAGAAGCTAGTCTTTCTCCCCTCAAGCTTTCCTCAAATACAGGAATTTCTCTTTAAATCAAACAGAAAATTGCATTTGGGTGTTCTGCAGCGAGGCTAAAGTCACTTTGTTCACAGAGTGAATATGTAAATGGAGATATTTTAGCATTCATCTTATCCTTCACGGTAGGTATATCACTCAAAGTAAGCCTACGGTTACACGTAAACTACTAATCCCCCAGGAAATATTCTCTCTTTTTTGCAGAAGACAGCACTGCCTCAATTTAATATGTTCCATATTTTTAATCAATAACAAAACAAAATAAAGGTAATTTGTTTATGTTTGACGCTTTGAGTTAGAAGTTTTTTGTACTTGTGCACAGATTGCCTCAGAAAGAAAAAATAAAAATAAGGCTATCACTTCAAAGGAAAGTCCGCTTTAAAACATGTTACAAATGGCAAATGTATGAATAAACTGTTGACTTTATGAAAGAATTAGTTTCTGAAGTTCTTCAGGTCTTCGAGGTTTCTCTGCAATTCTATCATTCTCTTTGGTATCTTTGGTATCTTTTCAGAAAGTAATTAAATATGTCTCTATTCAGGCAAGCTCCGTAAGCCCATGCCTGACACACTGAGATGTGCTTTGCAATGGGGGATTAATGCTGAGTGACATGTTCCTATATCTTACACACAGCTGTTATATTTCAGTGTCAGATTTTTCAGGCATAAACCCATCATTTAGCAGTCTCTTGGTTATTGCTCCTTGTGGGTGTCTCAGTTTGAGTTTGTAAGCACAAAACCCTGCTTTCCTTTTAGCCCATTTTTAGGACTGCTGTCCCACATCGATAGGTATGTAAACACAGCCCTAGGATCCAGATGGTCAGAATGCATGCAATATCTGTACTTTCACTGTGCAAGTGTGAATGTGGCAGAGGTTTCATAGTGTCTAGATTAAAATGGAGCTTATTTCTTCATTCAGTTCACGATACCAAAATCTAAAGATGATGACAAATAAATAAATAAATAAATAGATAGAACACCAAGTTAATACAGATTGCTTCCAATTTATTCATTTAAAATGAATGGTTATGGTAAAACCACTCAGTGTGAAAGTATTTTTCTTAAGAGCTCGTTATTTCCAGCAGCAGTTTTTGCTTTTCCTATACGAATATATGAAGGCAATTATGAAATGTACGTATCTATTTATATACCCACTAATGTGTTATTGAAAATACTGTGAGGAGGCTTTCCTGTCACTGGATGTCTATTCTTTTTTTTCTAACTGTAATGTGCGCATTATATTGCAGATAACTCCATTTTGTTCTTCTTTCTGAGCAGTTTGGAACGTTAGTCTCTAATATTTCCCTTAGTAGTACCGGTCAGAGTGAAAACAGTTGCTGCATGTAATGGTTTCTACAACATCTAGTCCTGATGGAAGCGTTCCTGCTGACCTCGGGGAAACTCAGAAGGCCCTGTTTCTGGTGAGTTCAGTTGGTCACAAAGCTGATAGCACTGGGATTGTTGATCAGTCAACACAAAATGCCATCCTCCAGCCACGTACAGCAGTAAGTACATAAAATGAGTGCATAGTCTGACTGAGGGGACCAAGATGTGCAATAACATCAAAAAGAATTTGAAACAGGACCATGAGCCTGTGGTCTGAGACTGCAATCTGAAGGAAAAAAAAAAAAAACAAAAAAAAAAACCAATAACCAGGAGGCCATATGCTGGGCAGCTATGAAAATCTGACATCTGAATAGTTTTGGGATCTGGAATACCACCTTTAGTTCTTCCAGTTGCAGCACACAGGATGACAGATGGCTTTGTACATCTACCTCATGCTGCAGTGCTCAAGCTTTTAAGAGTGAAGAAATGGCACTTGTGTGGGCACAAGAATAGAGTGAAGGATACAGGATGCACATATGGACAAAATATTGCCTGGCATCACAGATGGGTCTAATACCCCAAGGGATTTTGTTAGGAGACAGAGTGGGTTGCTTGCAAGAGACTGCAAGTCGGGAGCCAAGGGTGACAACTGAGCTGGTAGAGCAGTTCCTTAACCCTCACAGCGTAATCACACAGCATCCCCCCCAAAAAAATAGAGCATAAGAAGGATGGAGCAGCCAGGTTTAGTTAACAGCCTAGTGATCACTGGTTAACAGTGATGAGGCAGGTCCAAGACCAAGACAGCAATTAAAAAAGGCAAGGAAATATGACAAGCACAGCACACCTGTATATAGGTCAGGCAAGGGCCAAGGGTACATGCCTCGGAGTAGTTGCAGCTCTCAAGCTAGAGCATGCATGGGTGGAGGACCCAGAAGAGATTTCCACAGTTGTTCTCTACAGGTTTACTAATTTCATGGCACTCAGATCTAAGCTTACACAGCTGTACCATATCAAAGCAGACCATGAGCAGGGGCATCTTCCACTGGAAACAGAGGAAAAGATTGAAGAGGAGGATTACAGAAGGAGGAGGCTATTGGCTGGTTCGGGTAATTATGTCCTGTTATATTTAAGGCACTGATGGTTTTGGATTCCCCTCTGACGGTGTGGGGTTACTGGAATGTTATGTGTTTCTCAATGAGCAGAATAGACAATGCTGTTTAAGGGAACTGTAACTTTGTTTGACTCCCTGCTTCTTGATTGTAGATGGTTAAAGGGGGTTCACTTTTCTCTGAGATGAAGACGTTTTCTGACTCAAGAAGCAGTGCATCTGTCAGCAGTGTCTAAGTGGTCCTTGAAGGGCTGCAGTGTAGATCTTTAAATGAACTGTACAAACTAAGTCACAGGGGCATGGTACATCAGGAAGGAACAGTAGATTATACACAAGTTAACAGGGCCTACATGAGCTGTACTGAGACTGCAATAATCAGGGAAAAAATACCCTTCTGTTCATGAATGCATAAGGATGCAACAAGCAAATTCTTGAAGCTGTGAGTCTTTTCCACTTATATCACAAGCATGTGTAGTAACAACTTGGGCTTCAAGTCCACACTGAGGTACAGCTATAGGAAGAAGCAGAAACAGCTCCTGATTCTCTGTCACTGGGTAGTGTATGCGGTATCTTGACTTGATGTAGAGTTGATCTGACTGAACTAAGCATCCAAACAAATGTGTATCGCTTGCCCCTCATCCAGAAACAAAGAGTATGATGACATGTATCTTCAAGGATGAATGAGAAGCCCTTTAGGGAAAATCTTCAGATTTTTAACTTTGGAGTTTTCTGCGGGGATAAAGTGACACAAAATTGGTGTAAGTACAGACATGCCTCAGGGCTTTATTGTCTTACAGTTAAATCAAAAAGGCAGATGTAAACAAATTGTTCCCAAGGAGGATGGTGATAGGTTAGCTGTGGAAGTTAGAGCAGTTGGAAAAGACTACATATTTTTCTATGCTGATTTTGTTATAGTGAGACAGAGCTGGTATTTTCTTGGCTTTGGAGAAAGAAAGAGGGCTTTTCAGCAGTAAGTAATAGGCACAGTCTTTGCTACTAAGATAGGACAAGGAGTAAGAACTTTAAACTAACAGGGGGTCAATTAAAATTAGACATTAGGAAGAAATTCTTCACTCTGATGATGGTGAGGTACTGAAAGAGATTGACAAGAGAAGCTCTGAATGCCCCATTCCTATAAGTGCTCAAGGTCAGGCTGGGTGGAGTTTTTAGCAATTAGTCTCGTGGCTGTTGTCCCTGCCCATGCCGGGGAGACTGGAACTAGATGATTTTTAACAACCCTTCCAACACACACTATTCTATGATTCTAGTTTCTAGAAGCAGCTGTAACAGTAATATAAGTTGTAAAGAACGTAAGAAAAAGGAACACTAGAAAAGGAGCAGATAAAGATAATGGATGATAGAGCAGAATGGAAGATAAGGAGATAGAAACTGTCAGAGAAGATGTAAATACACAAAGATATAAAGTGATAAAGTGAAAATCAAAGACATGAATGGGTTATATTTCTATTTTGCACTGTAACAGTTTTTGAATTAATGGTTTAAGTGATTTGTTGTCGATCAAGCTATCTAAATGAATACAGTTGGAAGAGCATTTACTGGTGTTTGTCATTTCATATGACAGCCATATGAATTTTTTCAGGTTGAATTAATTATATTGCTGCACACAGTAGTGAAACTGGGAGCATCTCCACATCTGTGATGGGCATCTTGACATGGCTAGTGTTTTAGAAAGTAGTATTAAAGTTCAACTGGAACATGTACTAATGAGATCACAGGAAGAAATCATACCTTTCAGGATGTTCAATACTTTCCAGTTCCCTTCCCAAAAGTACATATTAAAATCTCCATGCGCCTGTCTGTATGACTATCATGTGATGGAAAGTACAGTGACAGTAACAGGTGGCACAATCCTAGGCTGTAGAAAATGAGAACAAGCCTCATTACAGCAGCTGTGGACAAAGAAACAAAGGAAGAAAAACTGCAAGCTATGAATCTAAATATTTATCTAACATTGAAAACCTATGGACAACTCTTTGAAATATTTAACTCTCTGTACATAAATAGTCCAGTAAAGCCAATTGGACTGGTCTATTGTAGTAATAATCAGGTGCAAAAAATTTTACAGAGTTAGAGTTTGATTATTTCCCATTTCTGTCTTTGAATTTCAGCTTGCTGTCTAGACAGCATAAGTTCAGACAGCTGTAAACTGCTATAATCTTATGTTTATTTGAGAAATGTCTGAAGCAAGTATTTCAAGAAAAAATATAAAAAGATATTTCTTGAAACTTTGTACTTGAAAACAAATCATTAATGTTTTGACACAAAACCAAGAAAAAATATGTTGTGAGGTATAATGTTGCTCTTCTATTTCAAAAAGTCTGCACAGTAAGCTGGAAGTAACAACTTATAAATTCTACACTTGAATCCTTTGAATGTTTTATGCACGTTAACCTCATGCATGTGAATATTTCATCAAGATCATAAGTAGGAACTTAATATCATTTGACACTACTGTCTGCGCATTGCCTCCTCAAAACAGCTGCAGGGTTCTTGGCTCTTGTAGGTTCTGGTAAATGAAGAGATTTTCTTGAGCAGACACTATGCACTTACATGCCAAAGACCAACAGTGTCCTGGGCTGCATCAAGAGTTGGCTAGGAGGGCGAGGGAGGTGATTTTCTTCCTCTATTCTGCCCTTGTGAGTCTGCAGTACTGTACTCAGGCCTGGGGCCCCCATTACAAGGTGAAGATCTACCTGCACCATCGGGTACAGAGGAGACCATGAGGATGATCAAAGGGCTGGAGCACCTCTTCTATGAAGACAGGTTGAGAGAACTGGGCTTACTTAACCCAGAGAAGAGACAGTTCCAGGGAGGTCTCCTAATGACCATCCAGCACTCAAAGGGAGCTTATGGAAGGAAGAGGGCTGACTATTTACATGAGCAGATAGTGCTAGGAGAAGGGGGAAATCATTTTTAACTAAAAGAAAGGAGATTTAGATGAGATGTCAGAAAGAAATTCTTCACTTGGAGGGTGGTGAGACACTGGAGCAGGTTTCCCAGGGAAGCAGTGTGTACTCCATCCCTGGGGGGCTTAAGGTCAGGTTGGATGAGGCCCTGGGCAGCCTTGGCTGGTGGGTGGCAACTCTACCCATTTACAGGGGTTTGGAACTGGACTGGGCAGTAACACTTCTTCCAACCCCAGACTCTCTATGAAAATAACTCCATGTTGAATGACTTTTTGCACAATGAAAGTCCTGAAAGAATTTTGTTTTGAACATAAAACTACTTTAGAAATTTTCAGAATAACGTATTGATTGAGAAGAAGAGAATGTATTCTATAATCAAGTGTTGTTTGCCTGTATTTAAATGTATTAAATACCATAAACCTTTTGAGTAATATTATAGTATTATAGAATTCCCTTTCTTGATGAACTAAAAATTCCGTAGCACTATTGCCAAGAGACTCAAAGTGTCAAATGTATCCTTTTCAAAAAATGTCAGGTAAATTAGTAGCACTGTTTTGAAACTAATATGTGAAATTTCCACTTAGCTACATATATGAAACATTTCTCTTGCCATTTAAAAGAGTAGGATCACTTGGGTTTCAGACCATTTTCAGAATCCACAAGTAACTAGACAGATGATTTTACATGTTTTCAATTAAGTAGGCAGGATACTCAAAGCCTTTTTAGTCCACTCATTAGTCAAGCAGAAGCAGATACAGAGAAGCAGTTAATTTTGACAACAAATGCTAAGCTTTTTATCTCTATATTCTATAATCTGTTCCAAGTACTAAACAGCTCAAATAACAAAAATGTCAAGTAGTGAGTCTAGTTTGAAATACTGACTTGCCTTAAGCGGTTTGGCTTTGGATAGCATGATATGCAAACAGTTTCCCATTAGGAAATGAGTTGAAATGTATTTTTTTTTCATTAACTGTGTGGTATTACTGTTGCAGTAAGTTTTGAAGTTACGTCCCAATTGTGGATCCCAGATGACTGACACATGAACACATTTTTTCCTACTCTTTGAACACGTACTTACTTCAAACTCTTATTTCCATGGTGTCAGATGTCTTTGCAGGTGTTCTTTAAGAAAAATTCCTTCAGATTTGTGGTTGAAATGGATACTGATTTTTTTAATGTGTCCGCTCTACCCCATTGACTTTTAAACTAGGAAAGCATTAGCTCTGAATTACTCTTTGCTATTCTCTAGTTTCAGTTCCAAGAGAAGTAGTTCCCAAAGCGTTTCCAAGTGGTTGAGGTTTTTTGATTGGTTTGGTTGTTAGTTTGCTTTTCGTTCCTCTTCCTTACCTCACATCCCCCCCTAAGTTCTTATCCACTTAGCATTTTCCCTTTGGAGAGAGTCACAGATTTATTTATTTAACTTTCCAAGGTATTGAAGTAGCAATATTTTGCCAATTATAAAGTTTATATGCCTCCTTACTACCTACTTTTTCTGAACTCAGAGCAGTTATTAAAGCATAACTATAGATCATGATGCTTAACGATGAATCCAGAATATACCATGCTGTAAATTGAGACTTAAAAAAAAGATGTTTATCTGCAGCAAACTAGTTCTTTACTATACAGGTTCTTAACACATAGCAAGCTTCTTTCTTATGTGGAACATAGCACTGTCTCCTCAAAATAACTTGTTAAAACAGCAGAGATCCATAAGAAATGTTAATTAGATGCAGTCACTCTGCCCACTTGAAAATCTCTTTCTCTGTGTGTGTTGTGTTTGTTTGTTTGTTTGTTTTTCCTGGAATTGATACAAGAATCACGTAACATCATTATTAATAGTCTTGTGTTACTGTTGGTCTTACACAGCTTTCCACTGAATGAGGGTCCTTCACTGAGGGTTTTTTTTTTTTTTTTTTTTTTTTTTTGTATAGTCATTTACCTTGACACTAGTGCAAATTTTATTCTTAACTCATAAATTAACCTCTTGTGAGAGAGGAAATGAGTTTTCACAGAAAATGTTTCCGATACGGACTAAAAGAGTGTTTTTCTAAGTAAAGAAATAGTATTAAAGAAAAGCATATTCAACCTTGTAATATCAAAATCTGTTGTGCAGGGGTTTTATTGGTCTTTACTTTTCTTTTATCCTCCTACAGAGAATTTCTAAAATCTCTAAAATAGGAGCATTTTCTTTGTAAACCTTGATATTGTTGAAAAATTCCCCGCTGCCACTGTCTCCAGAGATCTGGAGTTGTCTGGATTTTTCGTGTTCAGGGATAGAAAACCTTGCTGATGCTTCACATTTAGGAAAATCCACGAGTAGCATTTCAGTCTCCAGCAGAAAGTACTACTTGATAAGAAAGCATCTTTCAGCATAAAGAGCACAGTAGGTGTCTCTAGAAATAATTCAGCCGTGAAGACACTGAATTCTATGTGTATATTCAACAAGCAATCAAGTTTGTCTTCATACAGGCTGTTTGCTTTCTTCATTGGCCAGTAGTTTGCTTCACATTAAAAATGAGTCATGACCTTGCTAGTCATTTATGTCTCTGATATTTTCTCATGATTTACTGACTTCAAATTAGAACTGAAGGCTTTCAATGTACATGACAAAACTGAAGCCTTCAGCAAAAAGTTTCAACTTTGAATTTGTCAAGTAAGAAAAAGCAATTTTGACACGTTTGGACCTCCTGGCCTTTTATGGATGAAAATGAGCAAACACTCAGCAGTCTGGTGGAAAAGACAGCAGAGAGGATCACTCAATAGCTCTGCATTGCCAGTTTAGACACTGCAGCTCTAAAAAAAGGGAAGAGGGATGACAGAGCCATGGTCAGAAATCTGCAGTTCTAGTTTCCAATTTAAAGACACAGTGCATTTCAACACATTATGTTGCAATTGTGGAAGGAAACTGGAATTCATGCAGGAACCTAGTACAAAAAGAGCGAGCAGTCTGGCTTGGCAGATAAGGCTATAACAGTCAATTCAGGAAAGTTTTATTAGGAAAATGAAAGTGAATTACTGCGCAAATGTAATAAAGATGGTCTAATACTCACCCTTCACAAGCCTTTATCTACTTGATACTAAAAATTAGTTTTCATTGCTTCATTAGAACTAGAGTATAAAAACGGTAGGTGAAAACAATTTCAATTGTATGCCCCAACCCCCCTCGCAAAAAAAAAATCAAACTGGTATTCACAATTAGAGGTCAAAATTTACTATGTGATAATCTAAATACAAAATTTATGACAGAAATTGCATCTGAATATTGAGGACACAGCAGCTCAAAAAGCATCTAGTCCTGTAAATGGAGATAACCGGGACAGTTTACCCTCCAGCCCCAAGGCTGGGAACTAGGAACCTGGGATATGCTCTGACGTATCTGGCCCAGTTTAGGCAAATCTTAACAGTACCATGTTAATGTGTGATAACAACTAACTGTGCTAAGTGGACCTTGTATAAAAATAGCTTAAATCATAGTCCTGGAGAAAATATTTACTGTGGTTAGAAATATCAAATAGGAAACAGTATGTAAAATGGTCTCTGAGGTTGTTGATGGTTTTGTAGCCGGGAAAAACAGTGTTTAAATGAAGTTGCCTCACAAAGTGGTGTGATGATTCAGTGGAAGAGCAAAAGAAAGGAGCAGCTGATCGATTTAGGGAGAAAGTAAGGAGTTGAGGTGGACATAGGCCAAAAACAAAGAGTGATAAAAGGGTGTGATATATTGAAAATCAGACAGTAATGCCAGATTTATTGTACATCTGCAGCTCTTTGGAAAATGTCATATGTTCCCTTTGTTGCTATTGAATACAGTGTCACTATGAGGAGGAAGCTTAAGCAAATGTGCAAGAAGGGCATCTGTTCAGAATTTTAGCTTCTAAAATGGGAGTTTCAGAAAGAGTCTCAGAGACCTCCCTGGAGCATTTGGGCCACACAGAGCTGATGTTTAGTATTTACATCACAGCCTGTTTTGCCCTGAGATTTTTTTTATGTGTTGTTTTAACGAACAGCGCGGACAAAAGCGGCACTGTAAGTCATATTCCCCTGAAGACAATGTAACTAGGCCAGCTGAACCGCTGAAGCCTTGCTGAATAGAGGCGAGTACTGCTCATTCCCCCAGCTGCTCTAAAAGCTGAGTCAAAAACTTAAAAGTTTTATAATACACGTGAGGTCTCAGTTCAGCTGACTTCTATGCATGCACTGATTGTGTTTACTTGTGTATGATAGGACAGAATCTTCGTGTACTCTCGCTGCTGAACGAAAACATCTACTTTACCTGCAAGCTGTGGTTAGTTTTCCACAAAAGCTCGCTTCATGACATTTGGTGTTATTTCAGAGGCTGGGACTGCTTCCCTGACACAAGCTTTTCCTCCTGATCACACGTGTAAAATTTCTTGTTCCTGGTTCTATTCTTGAAGATGCCAGATCGCTTTGAAGGGAAGTATGAGCAAATGGGGAAGAATACTTGAGACTCTGAACACCAAACAGGCTGCTAAGCCTCTCCTTGGAGTGCGTGAGTCTGAGTGTGTGCATATGTGCATTTCTATTTCAGTTGGTTGGAATGGGTTTTGCAAGCTACCAGAGAGAATTATTATTCCAGGACTGAAGTTGCTCATTCAATTCTCTGGGGAACACAGAGTGTTGCTGAGACTTACCAGAGTGAATACAGCACAATACAGCAAGGCATGCACCCTGCTGAACTCACTCCAAGCATTTGCTAAAAAGCATGTATCATAGGAACAGAAATGTGCTTTCAGGTCTCCCAGGGTCTGATTAAATTCAAAAATGAGAGAGTTTCCCATTGTGTTTTCCATCAGCCCATTTCAAGTGTGGGAGAAAGGGGATGCTGAAGCTTCAAAATGTGTAATTCTTAGAGGGCTCACAGCAACACCTTTCATATCCTAAATTGTACAGCATATATGAGTGTGAGCTAGACGTTGATTTACAATAGCATTTTGTTCTGTGTGTTCTGTAATTCTGAATGCTGAACTCAAGTTTTCTTAGTTAGGTTTGTGTCAACCCGTGTGATCAGGAGGTTCACAATTGACCCTAGTTCTACAGGTAGAAATCTTGCTAGCAATTGAACAGTCTGGTATAAATGCCTTGATTATAGAGTAAGCAATGAAAGACAGTGAGTACAACCAATGGAACTGGGAAAAAAAGTGATCCTATTCTGTCAGTAAAACAAAGGTATGGTACAGAAACGAATGAATACTAAAATTCTGTATTTACTTAAGTAGTGCTGCATAAGAGGCACACTTTATTTATACTGGCAGCAATAAGCAAGGGATTTACACTGATAAAAGAAACTGTATATTAAAATATGCATTACAAGTACTGGAAAATTTCTCCTAAAGGTCTTTTGACAGAGTAATAAAAAGCAAGAAGCAGAAGCCGGTTAGATGCATTTTAGAGTCTAGTTTTACTGCTTTTTAACCAAGTAACTTTAAATTTTTCTTTTTTTTCTTTTTTTTCTTTGTTTCTTCCCATACACCATCTGGTGTCACTACTGTTCAAGAACTGAATTTTTAGAGGAAGTAGTATCTTTTTTTCAAGGTTTAATTTTTTTTTTTTTCCCTTGCTCATAAGTGCTCTACCATGTTTACTGGATTTCCGGTTTCAGAAAAAAGAGGAGTGTTAAGGTAAGTTACTACCTCCTTCCCTTTTTATCAAGTTCTGTTTTAAGATCTCAGCTTACAGTCTTACAATTTTTCTTCATTACCAGACTATCTGATATCAAAGGACATGTTCTAGAAAAGCAATTTAGCAGAGAAAAACAGATTAATTAACCTCTGATCATTGTGTAACACTGGAATAATGAATATATTTGTAGTTGCACAAGCCTAATTTATATTTTCTCTGACAGAGGATAAAGACTTGTGTCAGTGTTCAATCTGAGATATTAAAAAAATGATGCATAAGCATAGACTCCTAAGTGTGTCAGGATACTCTAATTTATACTCAGAATTCCCAGAATGGAAATAACGTATCACCAGTATTATAGGAGGAGCTTCACAGCACTCCTCCTATAATAGGAGGATTAGTTAGAGTTGTGTAAGTTGCATGGCCTTGGACATGGTTCAGCAGCTCTGTGCATATTGACTCCTTCCAATAAAACAGCAAATTTCAGTAGGTAAGGGTACACCTCTGGTATGTCAAAAGACAACTACAAGCACTGCATAAAGGGCTTTCTGAGATTGGCACTGATTTTATTTTGGACTATTTTTAAAGAGAGATGTTGTTGGAAATTATTCTTACCAAAACAGCTCAGAGTAGAGAAAGAATAACAAAGGATAGTAATTTGACCATACCAAGAAACTGAAAAAACTATTTTTTCCATTGACAGAATAATCAGTGCAGAGTGCAGGGATTAGAATACAGAGGCAGAACAGTGTGGATTACCCTGATTTCCCCCAGGGTTGTAATAATTTCTGCCACGGCAGTAGAAAACCATGTGCACAAAATCATTAGACTCTTGAACAAAACTGAGAGTTGAGGTATCAGTACTACCCCAACCAAGCAGAAGAATATCTCAAGGAGGTCCCCCATGTGTACTCAGAATAACAACAAACAACTCTACTTAGAGTATATGCTAATTTAAGCAAATAGGAAAATTGATATGAAAATCCTGAGCGGTAGAACAAGATAAAATTAATGAAGACTTGTTAAATGAAATGCTTAGGTAACTCAAACTCAGTATTTTCAGAGACAGTCTAGTGAGGCAGTAATACCACAAGACCAAACTATCATGATATGTGTAGGTAAAACGGTATCCTCCAGCAATGTATGATATATGCTACTCTGAAAGCAGTGTCTCCCATTTTATTGTGCTGACTCACAATGTTTGAGGTGAATGTTGGTGGTAAGGCAGTTGAAGTTGAACCTTCCTGCCAATATTCCATCATGTGTTGTTGCTGTGCAGCGGATGACAGCAGAGGGGCAGTCTGATAAAATGACATCTGACATAGAAGAGCATATGAAGCAAACTTGTGAAAATTAATTCCTCTGTGCAGAAAAAAATGGCTCCCATTGATGTTCATCAATGCTTGCCGAACATTTATGGAAACCAAACAGTGGATGTGAGCTCAGTAAGGCAGCGGGTGGTGTGTTTCAGCAGTGGCAACAGCAACTTGAAAGAAAAGCCATGTTTCAGGTGGCCATACAGTTTTTTCACTAGCACAGCATGCAGGCTCTTGTTCAACACTGGGGAAAATGCATAGCTAATAATGGTGACTACCCTGAAAAACAGTGTTTTGTAGCTGAGAATTTGCTTTATGAATTGGAATTGTTGTGCTCATTATATCTGTTGTAATTTCCAAGGAAATAAATAGGAGGTATGATTTTCAGAGTGAATTATATAATGCTATTGCACAGAAAGCATCTTTCATTCTAAGATGCAGTATTTGAGCTAACATATGGAGGACATCTCTGATTGTCGAAGTAAGGAAATTTTCACCTGTTTCTAACCATTCTGGCTTTTTTTGCCCTCAGAGAAGGGAGACTTCTGCCAAACCAGTGTTTTTCCTGTTTTGAAAGGACAACACAATACTACTGAAAGCTTATGAGAAGATGTATGTTCTAAATCATCTGAAGTTTTCCTAAGGGGTAAGTACCTTACTCAGTAGGATGCATTCACAGAAGATTCATTATATTTGAAAGAGCTGGATGACATTTGGTATTCAAGCAACAGCGTTATTTTCGCGAGAGAAACTGCTCTGTGGAACAAGGACTCTAGTGTAATTCACAACAGTCGCTTTCCCAGAGGGATGCACAGCAGTGGTGTTCTTAATACCATATAGATCATCATCATAATGCATTAAATAGCTAGTGACAGACTGTATTGTCAATAGAGAGATTGTTTATAAATGGGACAGCTGGAAGCTGACTGCTAATGAGTCAGAAGTCACAGAAAAAATTAATATCAAGAAGAAGAATTTGAGTCTTTGACACTTATTTTTCTCTTTATCCATGAATTTCATCTCAAGTTGCCTTAAAAATTGAATTTAAAACTCAAATGTAGTAGTTAATACATATTTCATTTCAAGCAGGAAACAACCTAATTAGAGTAAAACAAAAAGGTTGTACTTTCTGTGCAGTGTGAAAAATAGGCCACAGCACATAAAGCCTAAAGTTAGCTTTAAATACTTTTTGATGACACAGAATGTTAATTGAATGAGTGTTTTGCATAATGAACAGGGCTCTTTCAGCATAATAGAAAGAAAAACATTAGAGAGCACAGTGGAATGACCCCCTCTGGAGAACTGACCCAGCTTTTAGCAAATCTCTCTGGGGATTCTTGATAATCAGTAAAAAGGGCCTTTAGGGAATCATTTCTCTCCTTTTAGCCACTGACACTGAAATTGTCATGCATGCTTCAACAAACTGTCCAGAGAATTGTGATAGTATACCACCTACCAGGATTTCCAAGTGAAGCTGAGCACCTGGATGAGAATTGTTTCTCAGACCTAGAGAGAAATCTTACTTGCTGGTCAGAATGCAGTCTTAAAGCTTTCCTCTCACAAGTAACAACGATGTAATATTTTTAAAACTACTTTTTGCATCAGGACAGTTGTCTGTCAGTAGACAGTCCGGCGTTCATGGCACAGATTACATGCTACCATATAAACAAATGTGTCTGAGTATTGTGCTGGAAGAATGAAAATACTGCTTAAATAAATGGCAGGGGGGGACTGAGCCTGAAACTGGCTACCATCACCAGCTGAACAGCAAGCAGTGAAATAAAATATATATATTCTCTAGATCTTCATCAGGAATACTGGACAAAAGTCTCATTAATTTGATCATTTTGTGTTCCGTTGGAAAGAAGGTGACATCCTCAGCAAGAGGTTGGATGGAGACCAAGGTTCTGAAATGCTGTGTGTTTTTCTAGGTGAATTGTTAGGAGTCCCAGGATACCAACAGACCTCCTCCATTTTGTGTGCGCTTGTAGTAAACGGTAACTGGAGAAAAGAGTCAGGAATGCTTGTCCTTCTTCAGGTACGTGTCAAAAAAACAGGTAAGGATTCCAGCCTGATAACCTTATAGCTGTGTCCACAAAATGACCGTTACCATTTTAGAATCTATGCGACTTCCTACATACAGAAACAATTCTGCTTTTCTTCTGGTGTGGCTATTTCGATTCATTTGAAATTAACTTTAAGAGTGATTAGCACCTTAGAAGTGTTACCATCATGATTTCTACAGAGATTGTGCCTGGGTTCTTATTACTCTTAATGCCATAATTTCTTTGGAGGGAGCTACATACTTAATTGAAGCTAAGCACCTAATTGAAAACACATTTCCTCATTATAGGTGCCCATCAGTACATAGGAATCTTAAGTACGCTGAGTCCAGGACTGAAATTTTATTTTTTAATAATATTTAAGTACCTTGGCTGTCATAGAATGTAATTTCTCTAAGGATTATGAGTAGTTACATTCCCACAGCTCATTTTTCACAACATTGCCCATGCTAATGCCAAACAGATCCACAAGTCATGTATATATAACAGACTGTGCAGCTGAAGATATTTCCACAGCAGTAGCCCGTCATTCAGGTATCAAATTGTTGTGCAGTTCCTTTCCAGTGTTCTGTCAAAGCAGTCATGGCACTGGATATTCTTTTCAAAGCTTCACATCATCAGGTGATTAGCAATCTTGCAGAAATAAAACTGATGCCTTCACAGTTGTAAAGACTACATATAACATTCCATTCAGGAACGGCAAGAACTAGAAGATAGAATACAAAATACAATGCAGTGTATTTATTATTCAATTTAAACAAATCTTGTTGGATGTGTACTGTGTAACTTTGAATGAAACATCCACCATCTCTAAAACCAAGTCCACCCATTTGCACGTATTTCTCATTCCCAATAGATGTCTGTAAGTTTGATGGAATGAAAGAATCAAAAGTAAATCTAGTTTGGAGTAAGTGTAAAATGCTTGTTCATTCTTTTGTACCTCAAAGAGAAAATTAAGACTATTTAAAAACAAACAGTTGTTGGTAGGAGTAAGTTTTCCAGCGTTATTCTGATGCCTTTTAAAAGAGACCATGTGCTTTAATAAATCATGTTTAGCTGCTTGCCCACGTACATGAAATGGAGATTGAAAGAGGAAAGGAGAAAAACTCTCTCTCCATGTGCTTCCTCCTTTCCTCCTTCGCTTTCCCTCCCTCTCTTTTTTGTACTGCTTCCCTCTATACCAGGATTAAATGTGATGTGATGACAGTGAATACTTGGTTACCAAAAGGAGATTAATTGAAAGGTCAGGTCAGCACAGGAGTACAGCAATATAGAACTTACTCTGTTTACAATACACTGAATATTTCAAGGAAGCTAGAGAAGGACACAGTACTAAATGTGATAACTTGTCAAAAACCTACCTATGTACTACCGGTTCATCTGTCCTATCTAATACATTACATTTTGTGTTTTCCTCACACAATTATGTTAACAATTAGATAATTTTTAAATTTACAATTTGAATGTACTAAAAAATACCGTATGTATGTGCTGATCAAAAAAAAAAAGGGGGGGGGGGGGCCTGGGGAACTTCCTTGTGTCTTGTGGATCTTCACTGATGCAATCGTGAGTAATGTGACACAGGGAAAAGGGAGGCTGGGGTTTCGCCATCAGCTGTGCCTGTAATAGTGGACATTCTTGTCAGATTCCTGTGCATCTTTTCCCCAGGTCATACTATGCTCTGTTCTGCATTGCTCAAAGGAATATGCATCAAGCCCATGGCATCAGCATGAAGGATGTAAGTAAGTATGTCTTCCAGAGTGAGAAGTGGTGGTGCTTTAACATCTGTGATATATACTCTATTGTGTGTGTTGTTCCACTGATCATTTGCCTTTGTTGCTGCCCAACTACTTATGCTCTATTTCTAGCCTCTATTTGCCAGTTTCAGCTTCCTTCTATTCGATCACTTCATACCTTTATTTCTATAATGTTTTTGAGTGCACTGAACTTTTACCAGCTGTCTTCCCCGTTTGCACTGGTTCCCTATGACCAAGTTGTCACCTAGTTGTCTTCTTGTAAACGAAATAAATGAAGCTTGATTAGCATCTATCAGACATTATACTGGGCATTTATCAGTTTACTCTTGTGAATATGTTTTAAATTTACCAAATTCTTTTTGAAATGGGAGTCCTCAGAACTGAGCACACCAATTTCACCAACACCTCCTAAAACTTTTCAAAAGTGTAGTGTCTTATCTCTTGTAACCTTATGGCACATAGTATCCTAAATTATAGTCTGTCACGTTGGTTTAGATAAGCATCTATACCTTATTGTGAAGATATGCACACAGTTCAAGTAGGGGTACCCAATCTGGTCTTAGTCTGTGCTGGATACTTGAATGCAACTGTAAGAAGAATTGCTTCGACTCAACCTTATTTATTTATTTACATCTAAAACCCTGGAACTGCAGTTTCATGGCTTATTCTATTGGAGCTGGATAGCTTGTATTTGGCACTTGCAATCTTGCTTTCCTTCGTATTTTACACTGAGAGAGCTGCATCAAGTGCTAGAAATGACATTCCCATCACTTGGTCTTTATGCACAGCCTGTGCAGTAATACAGTGTCTCTAATCACTGTGGATCTGTAATTCAAGGCCAATCAGATGAAGTATTGCAGTATTTTTTTTACTTATATCTTAAAATGAGATGAAAGTGGCCTTGAAAACTAACAGTAGCTTTAAAAAATCTCATATCAACCACAAAGGAGCTCTCTAGAAAGGGCTGAATTTTTCACGCAGGTTTTAACAACATTAGTCACTGAGATTAATATAATAATAATTTAATCACTATATGCCTTTTGTGATTACAATAAAGGAACGTCCCAGGAATTCGTAGCAATAACTTGTAGTACTACAACTAAAGAATTTTTCCTCTTATTTTCTATTTAAGTTGAGCCCTTTCAGCTTGTCTCCATTACATTCCTTATTTTAGTGTCCCCTTGCAATATACCAATTTGCTGGGTGTATCCAAATGGGAAATTTAAGAGCAGCTAGAAACAAAAAAAGTAAAAGCTGCACAATAGAAGATGTCATTAGAAGAAATAGATATTTAGATTTCAAAACCAAATCACGAGTGTAGTGACAGCCATTAAGACTAGTTATCTGTGGGGAGTATTTTTCATGTGTAATACACTGTATTCAGTTCTGATACAAAATGAAATTAAAATATTTTGTTTTGAGAAAGGTAAATATGTAAATTCTACTAATAGTTTAATTGTAATAAATACACAGTATTAAAAAAAAATTAAAAAAGGAGTGCAAGTTAACACTGAGAGTAAGTCTCCACAGTTTTATAATCTTTCTCTCTCCTTTCCATATTTCTACAAAGAAGTTGGAATTCTATTCTCCTTTTTAGCAAATGGTCAATCTTGGTGACTACAAGTTCATAATATTGCTAAGTATGCTTTAATCATAGAATCATACGGTCATAGATTCACTCAGGTGGGAACAGACCTTAAAGATCATCAAGTCTAACCATAACCTAACCATCCTACCCTACCTCTAACAGCCCTCTGCTAAATCACGTCCCTGAGCACCACATCCAAACGGTTCTTAAACACATCCAGGGATGGGGACTCAATCGCCACCCTGGGGAGCCTATTCCAGTGAGTCTGATGTTATGCCTTTGAAAATGGAAATTCAGAAAATGGTATTAATGCCACATACTTCAAATGAAATTACTTCAAATTATACTGACATTTAATTAATTAAAAGTTATTCTTAGAATATGAAATAATTATGTAGTTCAAATACACTTAATTTATATGGTACTTGAAATAAAATCCACTTTCCCCATCCTTTTGAAATTAAGAAGGTTGAAAGCAGCTAGCATCTCAAAGGAGGATTTGGATACTGATAAATGCTGTATTTTGAGACCAAAAGGTGTGTTTTTTTGTTTTTTTGTTTTTTTTTAAGTAAAATCTCAAATGGACTTAGTTATGTTATTAGTGAACAGTAGAGTATTTCATACACTTTCCCTATTGCTCATACCAATTGGAATGAGTCAAAATTGAGCTGTCATCACGAAATATTAGGGTGTTAACTCTTAGATGTGAAACAATCCTCATTTGATTGCATAAACTCTTGGCAATTAAATGATAAAAAAAAATTTTATACAGGAAGATCTTCAAACTTTGTGCTTAATCCTTGGCAAATATTTGTTGATCATTTCAGATTTTCTTCCCTTTTATTGTGTATGGCATAGTCAAGATGAAAAACACTCGGTAAGGGAGTCCATTTTCTTTATAATGCAGAGTATATAGGTAAGATCCTTGTTGAAAAGATTTCTCCTGTACCACCGTCTGTAGCCTGCCAGCTGACCAAGGAGAGTCACAACTGTTTATTTTCTTATGTTTTTAGAAAGGAGATCAAGCACTAGTGATTTTTAGAAATGGCATAGAGCTAAAGAACTACTGTTTATCCACTGTTGCTGTATCATCTTTGCTTTCCAATTTCTCTAGGTAATGCCTGACAATCTGGAAATAAATGAACAAATCTTCTCATCGTGCTCACCATGTGGTACTGTAATAGTAGCTTCTTTCTCAAAAAAGGACAGATCTATTGGCCCTCACCTCATTCAGCTCTCTCACTATTTTATCTTAGGTTGTTCACAAATGCAGTGTCTGAGAAGGATAACAGAAGTAAAAAATAAAGGTGGAAGAGCCCTCACTTTGGTTCAAATGAAAACTAGACTTAATGTGTTCACTTTAAATGTCCTTCAGTAATATTCTCATCGCTGAATAAAGATAATTTCAACTAGTAGCCAAACGTAGAGGCTGTATAGAACTACGGAGTCACGATCACCTGAAGCAAGCACTGAGACAGCCCTGGGAGCACAGGTGAAGGCGATCCAGCTGTGTGACCAGAAAGGATGGAGCCTGGCTGCACCTCTCTTAGACCCCCCATTTAAGGACTGACTGCCACAGGGGAAGGGTCTCTCTCTGGAGATCCCTCCTCTTGGAGTTTTTCTTGAAAGCCCAGGACACGGGTAAGCTTTTCCATTCATTTCCAATTATCCCTTTCCAATGTGATAATCTTTTCAGCCATACGTTCTCTACAGACCTCCCTAACTTATCCGTATACTTGTTGATTATGCAGAGGCCATGTTTTTAATGATGGGTTTATTTGTTTTTTTTTTCCTGATTGTTTCAAGAGAGTTTGCACATGGAAGCGTGACTGTGCTTGCAGTTCTGCAGTACAAAAGGCAACCAGGGGATAATCAGCGAAAGAACTGCCTAGGATGTCAGGGCTGGCCACTGATGGGGAAAAAAAAAATGAATCGGGTGAGAACTGAGTGAAGTATAAGAAACCAAGCACAGGTAAGAATGTATGCATATCCATATCTGTTCCTTTAAGTCAATTTATCAGAGAACTAAATATGCTTTGGCCAAATAAATCAGATTCAATTTTGTGTTTTTGCTGACTGACTTTGCTAGCTGATTACTAGAATGAAATACAGTTGGCAGACCCAGAGGTTTGTTGAATTTCATGTCTGTTACTCGGGGGGGGACCAACTGAAGGCATAACCAGGGATCAGTCTGATCCAACCGTATCTCCAAAGGAAGTAGATTTTCAGTACACACGCTCCTCCTAGCAAAGCTTGAAAAGCTCGTCACACAACCTGTGGGCTGCATGAGCAGTGTGTCACGGTAAATATTATGAAGCTGCTGTGCACATAATGCTAGCTGTCACCACCTCTTGACGTGCTGTATGGGGGTTGTATTTAGGCACACTTTTCTACCTGCAGCTCGTGTGAAGTTTCAGTGCATCATCTATTGGCATTGGGAACACTTGGGAAGAGTGGAGTCTGCAGTTCCCAAAACAGTCTTGAAAGCAGTTAAAAATAACTGTGAATATGTCACATAAAAGCACTCTGAAGAGTCTGATATTTTTATGAACCTCAGTGCATGTTATGTATTAAAAATAGACTTGAGAGAAATGACAGCACAAAGTTAAGGGAATATAGATAGCCCATGCAAGCATATAATTTCAAGATAAAGTTACCTTCAGAGTTGTTGTAAATCGTGTTAATTAGTTAAATAATCCATTAGGTCCAAACATTAAAAAAACACTTGGAAAATTATTAGTTTAGGTTTGAGGATAAGAGATACATAGGAGACTCTTTCCCCTTTCCCTTCTCCTTCAACTCTCTCTGGAATGCCTCTGTTTCTACATAAAAAGTGAAGTTTAAGTTTTCAAAATTATGTTGAGATGTTATAAAAGTGTAATATAAGAAAGAGCAATATAAGAGCAACAAATAATTCAAGTAACTTTATGTGCCACTTCTCATTTTCTTCCATGAAAGCTTAATTAAATTAGTACATACTTGTTTTATATTTTAACAGCATGTAAAATAAAACAAAATAAAAAAGAAAATTCATTATTTTGAAGTTGGGTTGAATATGAAATTTTCCTCTACTTAAAATAATTCCATGTTTTATGGTTTAATTTTTGCCTGATAATAAAAATATAATACATTAAATTTTAATAAAGTGACTTTCAATTTATTAACAAAATTTCTGCATGCTATTAGTGTGGCTGCAAGTTGATCATAATAATATAAAGGAATTTAATTATATTCTATTATATCCAAATTGTTTTTTCTCCTCCAAAAGATGCAATGTGCAGTCAGCTCAATTCTATGTCTCAGTTACGTTTATGTCAGTTGGTATTAGACACGTTTCTACCCTCTTATTGTAGAAAGGTTAAATTTGCTTAGCTGAACGTTCTATGGATACTTCAAATTGCAGAATTCAGACTCATTTCACTGAAATTAAAAGAGCCCATAGACCCACATAAAGTCAACAAAGGTAATAGGAACCCCACGGCAACAATTCCTTCAGCAAACCTGTACTTTGCAAACAAAAAAAGCCCTACCTCTCCACATCTTTTGGCTTGCTTGTATCATTTGGAGCAGCTTACAACTTCTCTCTTAGAGAATTCCGATTTGTCTTGTTTTAAATGTACGTTAACATCTCAGTGTCTCGCAACCATATAATGGAAACCTTACTAATAATAATAATCAAGGGAAATGAAATAATTTCTGTCTTTTTTTTTTTTTTTTTTTTTTTTTTTTTTTTTTTAGAAAGAACTCCATGGCCTTGAAGTCTGAAAATGAAACACTAAAAACAGCAAGCGCGAAAAAACTACAAAAACTGTGTTGTTCTTACTGTGCAGATTTCCCAGGAAAAATCTGTAGTAGTTTTAATTAAATAATTCAGCTTGCCTTTTTGCCTGAAAGGAACAATGCAGCATTATTATTTTCATACTAAGGGTTCTTGTCTGATTTCACTTGTGTTTGAGCATGCCTCTGGGGCTTCTGAGAATGGCCAGTACCCTATTTGATGAAGTAACTGGTGTCTGCACCCAAGATGAAACTTACCTCTAAGCAGAGTCAGCCAAAGGTCTCTCTACTGTTTAAATGAAATTAAGAGTTTATTCTGATACTCTGCAGTGTATTAATCTTTCCTTGGGAAAGAAAAAAAAAAATCTACGCTGCACATTTCAGACTATATATGTTTCACTTAAGAGGAGAAAAAAGCCTCAGGTGAACACTTTCAAGATTACATTTCAGGATTTTGATTTCCTTTTTCTGATTAAAATAATCAATCACATTAAATGAAATCAAAACAGTCAGAATACTCCCCTGTCTTGTAAAAACCCTATACATCCAGTTCTTGAGCTTGTACGCGCATTTTTATTACGCTGTGGACTGATAATTCTGCAAAATATTACAGTATTGCATAATAAATGCTATGCTTTACCTGCCACACCATTTTCGAAATGATTTCATTTTCTTAATCAGGAAAACAGTTCTTTTAGTTGGACCAAGGTCAGTTCATACTGCAGTAGTTTTCATGACTGGTCCATCCATTTTGTATCTCAGAAGATGGGCGTCCTTGAGAATCACGTGGAACCCTGAAGTTGTTTGGTTTTTTTTTCTTCGTTAGTTTGTTTGCTGGATATTTCCTCGATATTTTTCTGCCTAAAGTTGTTCCTTGCCACCTGTTACCTGATTCGTCAATTGCATCAACTTTCTCTTCCATGACAGTTGTTGGCATCCTGCTAAGGATGAGTAAGCACTCTTAGTTCTCAAAATGGTATAGGTTTTCACTTAGTTCAGTCCCTAGAAAGATAGGGCAAAAATGTTTTTGCATCCCATTCTTTCTTCGTGTCAGAACCAGCAATTATTGAACCACTGTTTTTAATGTTGTTCAGTCAATAGACTGTGTGTTTTCCTCTTGTATACCTCAAAATTAAAATAAATATGTAACAGATGTCCATCTATCTATAAATGTAAATGCATGTTTTGGATGTAGTTTTCTTGGGTTTGGAATAACCTTATTTCCTCTTAACTTGTATTTTAATACAAATAAATAAATAAATAAAGGCCTAATTTCATAATTTGCTAATGGAGCTTTTAATTATTTATTGCAGGCTTATTGCACAAACTGTCCTGTAGAAAGCCTTGTACAGGCAGCAGCTGCAATACTATTTTACTTCTGATTTTCTGTGAGACCACTCATTCTGCCAGCATCCATAAGAGTCTTCAAAAAATTATTGTTAGTTACGTTTATTCTTTATGAACAACACTGGGTAGTATCTGACGACTCATTACTGAGAATAATACAAATCCTCATGGAATTTTCTCCTTTTAAACCTGCTAAGATCTAAGCAGAATTTGTTTATAATGAATGGCATTTTTGCCTCTATTAAACTGGTAGACCTCCATAGATTTGTTGAAAGAGCTGCAACAGTGTAACAGCTGGAGGACTGGTAGGTTGTTTCTCTGTTTAACAAACATTTCCCTAGACTTTTTAGAAATTATTTGCATTTTCCTAATTTGCTCTGCTTTTATGTAGAAGAACTCTGCAAAAGAGCCTGTCCGAGTTCCTGCAACTGCAAGGACAAACACTCATGTTGCCCAATACAAAAAATACTTATTCACATGTTAAATTGCACAACACACATTCACATCTGCAGCTGTGAGAAATGCTCCGCGCAAAGCATTAGAAACATGTTTTATGGAGACTGTTTCCTTCTTTAGAAAAAAAAAAAGTAGTGTGACTTTTTCTTGTATCCTTTATAACTCTAGTGAGGAATGCACATATGAAAAGAGATTTAAAAAGTTTTAATGGGAAAAATTATTACATCATTATTTACACAAACTCCTTTTCACAACACTGTTTGGCATTCAGTTATCTAAAGTTATGGATCTAAATACTGTTTATACCTCAATATGAAAACACATCAATGACACCTGTGTTCTGAAAAATGTTCTAGTTATTAAACTCTTCTGCAAAATGTATAGAGAAATAATATACATGGGTTGCTCTGAAAGTATGGGTGCCTGCTTATTTCTGTGGAAACTGCAACAGATACAGTGAGCATAATAACACTATTTTTGATAAAGTAACTTCTTGGCTAGAAAACAGAATTTTTCAGCATACTCACCACCATTTGCTGCGCATTTTCACCAGTAAGGGACAAAAGCCTGCATGCAGTGCTTGTAAATATCTACACCAGCAGAGATGGCCTGCTGTTGCTGTCCCCACCCACCACCTCGCTGTGCTCACATCCGCTGTTTGGTCGCCATCAGCATTCAGCAAGTGCTGATGAATATCAGTGGGTGTCATTTTTTCTTGAGTGGAGGAATTCAGTGACACACCATTGCTTCATACGTATTTCCACGTCAGATGTCATTCTGTGAGCCTGCCCCTCCACTGCCATCTGTCTCAGAGCAGCCATGTGTTGCAGAATGTTGGTGGGGAGGTTCATTCTCTACTGCCATACCACCATTTGCCTCTGACATCATAGGCCAAGATAATAAAATAGGAGGCATTTCCTGCAGAAACATTTCCCTGCACCTGAAGTCTCTCTGTTTGGTACTGACTGAGAATTGCACGTTCATTTTGGTACTACATCTTTTCATCTCAAAACCAAAAAGCTCTGTCAGTGCTTCACTCAATTGCACTTCTTTAAGCTGTTGCCAGTCATCTTCAATGTATTTTCTATTTAAAAAAAAAAAAAGAGCATTCTATTCTGATTTCCCAGTTTTTGGACAGTGAAGGTAGAGAGTTGACAGTCTTTGTCTGAATGTGCATCTGTCTCCTGGGAATAGTTTAAGGGTATTTCTATTAAGTGATACACCAAGATGTGTTGCATCCTTCCACAATGAACAAACATGTTAGCTGGGCACATTCAGCTTGGTATTTAGCAGCCTTGAACTTGACTGTGTTGGTAGTTGAAAGGGGAGTCATCATTTAAACATCAGCTATATAAAAAGAAAAAAAAATAATAACACCTGAGATGCTTCATTACCCAATTAAACGCCAAACTGCAGAAGAATTGCATTTGAATTTCAGTTAGGTACATGCAAAATATTTGCCTCATCAGATAACTTCAGCAAAACAATTGACATATTTCCTTCCAAATCGAAATCTGATTTATTATCTGTAAGCATAGAAGACTAGTAATATGCTTTAAGCAACAAGATGTCTGTGATCCATGATTGGTGAAGTGGTCCCAAGCTGCGAAACACTACTTTGGGCTGCTCTAACTTATTTTCATTGAGAACTGCAATACGCTGCGATTATCCATGATGTGTTTGAGGAGAACAACAGCCCTTGAGCCAGCTGGCCTGCATCCATGCTAGCTGGGGAGAGTGGCTATATTTTGTGATTCTTGGTTAGATGTCCTGTGGGTCCCAGCCTCTCCAGCACCTTCTGGCTGCTTGATACCGTGTTTTTTCTGGATGGAGAACTTCACTACATTGTGAAGTTCTGATCACAGATATGCTAAAATGCCGCCAAGTTAGCCACCTTCTGCTCATTTCCATTGGTCAGATACAAGGTTTCAAAGACTTTATGAGTCAGAAAATCAAACAGTAAAATGTTCTTGGAATTATTGCTTTCTGCCTCCTGTGCTTAAAATACTGGGCCAAATTTAGCTTTTAAAAATCAACTGGGCTTAGTATTGTTCATATTGCTCCCACTGCCATGCATTTGGGTTCCAAAAGTTGCTTTTCAAATTAGGAGTGTTGTTCTTAATTCTGTTCTGCTTAATGTTTTTGTTTTGCATGATTTCAGTGTACTTTGGCCATACTCCCAGGATCTGTCCCAATTTTTCTTTCACCAGCTATGAACCTGAAGTTATCTTTTCAAATAGAAGAAATCATTTTTCATTTTGCATTCACCCAAATGCCAGAAACATATTTTTCGTGAACTCTTTTCAACGTTTTCATTAGTTTTGGTCACTGATATAACAGTACATCTGAGAGACAGAATTAAGAGATCTCAGAAGTGGGTCTTATATGTAAGCACGCCTTTTATTCAGCAGACTGACAACTTTCAACTAGCTGAAGGTAACAGCAGCAATGTATACAGATGCTTAATGCAACAGTATTTGTTTTATGTCTTCAAACAACAGAAGTACCAAGTATACCTAGAGAACAAGCTATAGTCTCAAGTTGCCAGGTTATAGGTTAGATATAGTGTACAAAAATAACTTCTCATTGAATTTATGAGGTTCAACAGCAAGCTGATCTGATTTCCTTGTGGTTGCTTTCCACATCTCACAAAAAGCCAGAATCTCCAGGAGCTGGATTAGAAGCTAGAGCAGTGAAGGTTGAGGGGAAACAACATTACTATGATAAGGGGCAGCATTTAAAAATATCACTGTTGAGTTTTGTCCTAAGTGGGCAGCTTGCTAATTGCTGGTATCACCACAGGGGGGAATAGATTTTAATTCATTGATGTCGCTGTAATTCAAGACAGTATGGCAAGGAAAGATAATATCTCACCAGAGGTGCTATGATTACACCCAGATTTCGATTTTGATTTTCTGACTCATAAATTCTTTAACATTTCATATTACACCCAGGGTAGGTAAATGCTGATTCTTAGGGGGAAAAAAACAACAACAACAAAAAGCAAAACACAAAACAGCCACTTGGTGTGAAAATTAAGTCCTACACCAAAGAAGCAGCTCTATACAACTGAGGAAACAACTGCAGTCCCCAAACAATGCAGAAACATCAATTTTTATTTTCACCTATTTCTCATGAATTTCAGGAGTGAGCTGGAGACTTGCAAACCAGAAGGTTTTTTATACATTTTATGTCCGTCAGTCCCCAACTTTATTATGTTTCAAATGAGACAGAGCTGTAATTGTGGCACTGTCATATCAGAAATTCCTTCTTGGTCGCCCGTGAGCACAGGCGTACAATCTATCTATTGCAGATTGCACTCTCCTCGTATTTCAAGTAAATAATTGCTTCCTCTTCTGCACTCTGATTCTCTAACATCCGCTGAGACTCAACCCTTTCTTGCAATTCTTCATTTCCCTCCCTATGTGACATTCAAATATACAGCATGCATATATGTGGAAGTCGTTGTCAAAATGCTATATTCACCAAGGGAAAACGTCCACCATAAAATTGCTCTGTGGGCTACTTCATTTGCAGTATTTCTCCCTGGAAACACAGTGCCCCAAGATAGTGAGGCAGCAGGAAGTAATGAAATGTATTTTTCATACTCTCACTTTTCATTTTGACGTATCAAGCAGGTCTTTAAACTGCTAGTCTAAACTATTATGTCTTATTTTAGAAAGCCTTTATAATAATTGTGAATAATTAGAACCCAAAGTGCTAGCTACTTGTAAATGAATATAAATGCTTAGCCCTCCTTGCAGAAGCCATTTGAAATGTTCTTTTTAAAAACCCATCGATTTTATTTCACGCTACTGGTTTATTTTACTTTACTTGAAATAAAGATATTCCCATAATTTCGAATGGTTAAAAGCTTGAAACCACAACTGCAGTAGAGGTGCTGTTACTCAGAAAAATTACACGTCTGAAAGAATGGGGGTATAATTTTTCAACTTCAATTTTTTTCTCAAGATTTAATTCTTTTTTCTTTTTAAGGTTAAGGAGATAAATGAAGGCCTCGGTATGATAATTCTATTTGACTTTTAGCCCCTGCTATCTACATGCTTCTGGTCATTTGTAATGTCTTGGGATGTGAGCCGTGCCAAAGATCATAGCAAAAAGAAAGCATGGGAATTACAAAAGCTGCTGAATTGAAAACTGTCTTTAGCAGGAAGGTCATCAGGAGACAAATTATCTAATTGAATTGAATGTATATGGCAATGTAAAAGAATAGGTTTAAATGTGCTTTAGGCATTAAATAAACGCACACCTCCTGGAAATAGGCGCAATTCTTGTCTCCTATGCTCAGGAATACCCAGGAATTCCCAGCAAGTGTTCAAGGTCAGGTTGGATGAGGCTCTGGGGAACTTGGTCTTGTGTCTGATCTAGCAGTTGGAAACCCAGCCACTGACAGGGGTTGGAACTAAAGGATCTTTGAGACCCATCCAATCCAACCCACTCTGTGACTCTATGATTCTAAAAGAAAATGCTGTACATCTCAGATTTCTAAGATCCAATTTCTGCTGGTGTCTCAGTGTTACTGCAAGAGATATCTGTCACTCAGGTGAGGCTACACCAACGAGTAAAACATATCATTGTACAAGGTCACATTTACCTGCATTTTGAAACAAAAATAGTCGTACTTGCAGAACAGTGTGCAACTTGCTTTTCACCATCAATGCTAGCTGAATCAGTGCATGAAAATGGGACAGGTCTCACTTTGCTTTATTATCATTAAATTAAAAAGCTTGAAAACGTCTGATACAAGTCTATAATAGTGAACAAAACACCAGTGTTATAGATCACTATAAATATCTTTATTTTGAAAGGAACAGTTTTCTGAGGCATGAGGGAATACGATGGAAATGTTTGTAAGCTTGAGTTCTGATGTTTTTACTATGCTAAGGATAGTGTCCTTAGCATAGTAAAAATATTTGAGGATAACTATCTCCTCAAATTTAGGACGTAGCATAGGAAGCTTCTGGTTCTCACATTACCAACTGTTAGTTACATCCTACTTCAGCCAATTTTACGCTGGCAGTGTAATTTATGCTGACAGTCAGATACCAGTGAGATGAGTGAGTAATTGCCAAACTGTCAGGAAACTTCAAATCTTTTAGTCTTTAATTAATTAATTAAGTAAAAACTGCTCTCTCTCTCTCTTTTTTTAAAATCATGTTTGTGAATTACTGTGGGCATTTTGGAAATGTGACACAGCCGTAACTACGTTCTGCTAGTGACTCTGACATTGCCTCTCACTTTTGCTGGCTTACTCATTTATTCACAACTCCATGAAAATCCTTATGAAAAGATATGGGCAGTAATGTGGTCTTCAATAATCTTAAAATAACTGCCAATACGATTATCTTAGCTATATTTTCTATCTGAAAAATAATTCTCTAGGTATGTAGGTAGATTTCAAGGGAGGAATAAAGAAGCCTAAAAACCATCGTAATTTATCGTTCAATTCTGTACTCTTAAGATGACAATCTTTTGCTAAATGAGAGTAAGGATTTTTTTTTTCTGAAATGTACCTTACTAAGTGGAGTTCTGAGGTAAAGAGATTTGCTTTTATGGGGTGCTGAAGATGCACTCTAGCTTCACTAATAGTCTGATTCACTAATAATACTTTAACTAGACATTAAAAGAGCGGCTGTAATATGAAACTGCTTTTCCTGTTATCATCTTAGTTAATTTATTTTTAAGGCACACTAGAGGTCAGCTCTGCTAGTCTCCATAAAGAAGAGGAAAGAATATAAATAATAAAAAAGGATATTCACAGCTCTGTAAAAATACTCAACGAAGCCTGTGCATTTGAAAATAGTTTTTCTATGGCATAGTTTCAGAGTAAGATCTGTTTTTTCTTTATCAATTAAATACACAATTACACAATTGTAATATGAAATGAGAAGTGAATGATGCAAAAAATGGAATAACTCACTCGTAAGTTATTTTTTTCTAAATTCCCCATTGCAGCTTGTTATTTTTTTCTATGCAAAACATTACACATTGTAAGTTTGCCACTTTCTATTCATGAAATTTATAAAACTATAGACTCACAGTAGAAGTTACTATATAAATTACATACAAGTTGGCTAACTGTCTTTCAGTTATGGATTAAACTAGTAAAATCAAGACGATAATATCTCATGAATTCTTATAACTATAGAGTTTGTATGACTTGGAAAACTAAAATTAATTATTTGCAAATTGTCCTTAAATTAAAATGAATCTTTTTTTTTTTTTTTTTTTTTTTTTTTTAAATTTTTGTAGGTATGTTTTAAATGGGTAGTTATTAATGGTTGAAATGTAAGGGAAAAGGCAGCTAAGCCTTTTCTCTGCCTCAGGAACTTTCCGCCAGGGACAGCATTACATTCAAAAACTCCACATGAGAGCCATGCTTCAGTGTTGAACTATTTCACATTGTTAGTACTGAAATTACAGCTGTATCCAGTTTAAATCCCAAGATAGCATTACCATGCATTTCTGTCTAAGAAGTACAGGCTAGATCTATGACTGAAAAATCAATTGGTCTGTAATTTAGTAAGGACATCAGGCCCCTAACCCATTTCGACTGCTAAAAATGGAAATATAACCTTGTAGTGGCATTGTAATGACTGAAGCAGGTGGAGATCACTGTAATCAAACTTTTTAGATCCTTTCTTCTCCTTCACTGAATTTTCATTTCTCATCTGAGTGGATGGAACCACCGTCAAGAGATTTTTAATCTGCTGTAACTACGTCAGGAGATTTTTAATAATGTCCGCATGGTTTATTTTAGATGTCAAGAAGAAAGAAATTCAGAACTAATGCTGATGTTCCCTTAGACCTTTGTCAGCAAATGTCCCGTGTTAAACACATGATATTCCTTAAAAAAAAATAAAAAATAAATAAAAAATTGAGGTAAAGAATAGGATGATAAACTAGTTGCTACATTTTTGAGAATTAGGATATATGCTATATGCTTTAGGTAGGAACCTAATGTGTGTGTTGAAAAGCTGCTTTAGTACTTTTTCTTCCTTTAAATTTCAGAGAAGATTTGTAGTTTGCAGGTAAGCGAAACAGATTTTGTACTGGTTCAAATAATTAATCAGTACTTTAAAAAGAAAATAAATTGATATAAAAATCTTATTTATGGCAAAAATATGAATTGATCAGCTGCTTCACATTTGCAGGGAAAAAAAGACTGTTTTTCTGGGATTCTTTTTAATTATCTATGTGCAGCAGTTTTTAAAAAGACATTGCTTTATGAATGATGGCTTGCAACAGACAGATAATCTCCTTAGTAATACAACATTTTAGTATTTACTGTCTGTAATAAAACCCAGTGCTCATTTTTGAACGCCAGTCATGACTTCAGCAAGGAGATCTGCTTCGAGAGGATAGATCTAAGAGCCATTTACCTTACTGTTATCTACATATTTGTGAACTGACTTTGATTTATGACTACCAGCAGTAATTTCTCAAAGAACATTGTACATGAACATATTACTGGTAATGCATTTCCTCCACATTGCATTTTTTCAGGTGAACGAAGTCATTTGTTTTGTTACTTTCTTAAAAGATAAAGGTTTGTCAATGCATGAGGGGAAAAATACATTCATAAGCTATGCAGTAGTCCCAAAGAGGGAGAGGAACAGAATTTAATCAATGTAAATTTACTTGCCACTATCTTCACAGATAAAATTGAGTGTATAATTGTAGGATGCATTCCATCTAGGAAAGAAATGCCCCAAGAAAAGTTACCCTTTCCTCCCTTCACTCCCTTCCTTCAGTATACTCAGCCTTTCATACTCCTCTCCATGTTATTCAGAAAAAAAAATAAAAAATTAAGAAAAATTATTTTGGGGCACTGTGAACCAGACCAATGAGCTGATCTAAATTAATTCATTTAGATTAATTCTGTTTTTTTAAACAAGGATCATTTGAAGGACATTTCTTAGGACGGTTCCCTAAATAACTGTGTTCGTACAACGCACACAACGAGACAAATGAACAACAGTAGTTACAGGAGCAATGATGGGGAAAAGCAGAATAGAGCAGGAAGTTTCTAAGCTGTCTTCCTTGCTGAAGATTAAAATGCTTTTTTTTTTTTTTGCACTTGCTGGAAGATGCAGCAGCTGGTACTCAAGAGAGGATATTTAAGTAGCACCCAACACTGAACACAAGCAGATGATTCTCAAGTACCCCAAACACCTGTGTGTCAAAGCTTTGAACTAATTGACCCAAGCAAAGTAATCCACAATAGAGCAAAGTCAGTGCTGAAATGCAGATTTTTATGTTGGAACCAGATAGAATACATTTTAAGAGATTCCTTTTACTTTATGCATGATAATGTAATTAATATTCATGTTTTCAATCAGATTTACAAAATTGATCTTTATATTAGGACAAATTATTAAGAAAAATATGATGTACTCCAAAAATTCATTTTTTTTTCTGTCTCCAATTAGTCTTCTCAAAGGAACAGCCTGTCATTATTTGATGTAATTATTGGATGTTGGCACACAAACATGTTTTTAATTCAGAATTCTGTTAAACATTATTCATATTATCCCCTATCATACTGAACAATCTTTTTTTAAAATGCTGTTTTCACATTGGTCCAACAACACATGCTTGAAAAACTTCATCTTTACAGAACCTAATCATACAATTAAGCTTATGTAATTAAAACATATATATTTAATCTGGATGTTGTCAGTATTTGGGTATATTTGCATGTATTTGTCATGCAAAATTGGACTGACTTGCCCTCAACATGCATACTTAATGCTTGAAGAGATTTTTCTTAGTAAATTGCTGAGTTCTTTGACTGATTTGATATTATTCCCTGGTAAGCTGTGGGTAACCTGCTAAGGGAAACAGTGCTGAAACACATCAATAATTCACCATTTTCAATCAGCTTGATTAACATCTTTACATCTTTCTTCAAATAAAAAATCAATATTTACACACAACGCTATGCCACTGATGCAAAAAATGTGAAAAATAATATCTATATGTTATGGTAGTTCTATGCAAAATAGTAGAGCAGAAGTCTAGAAGTAGTTATTAATGTATTTTCCAGTTGAAATGCTCTTTTCATGTTTTCTTCTTTTAATTATTTCTTCTATACAGCCCAAGCAATTAAGATGTGCATGAGCAGTGTAATGGGGGTTGATGAATAATGTCATGAGCACCAGACTGTCTATAACTTCTATCTAATGCTTCTTGCAGAAAGTAAAGGATGTGGAGGGTCCTAAGCAAAGGACCCATTTAGAGACATTTTTTTGCTTCATACCCTCTAACCTCAAAAATACCCCTTCCTTGCGTGTGCTCTTTGTGCACCTGATAGGTGCAAAATAAATTTAAGCTCAGTTTCATATTTGGACAGGTTATTTTTTTCAGGAATTATTGCCTCTAAGGATTAGCACTGATAAAACTTAATATCTAGAAAAAGCAAGCATTTGCCATGGACCCAATAATTACATTTTCTGTCGTGACTGGTAACTCTGGTAGGAAGCCAGTCACTCAGGGAGATTTTCCTGCAGTACATTCACTTTGATTGATTATTGTTATAACAAAATAATAAAATAAAATGTAACGGATGTCACCATATCTATTCTATATAAATAATCTGTATAAATAAAATCTACTGATGGGATGAAATGTTCTTATTTTAAATGCTTGTTCCTTTTTATTCTGAAACAAACTAGAATATACAAACTTGGTTTGTCCGTGTATGTATTTAAGACTGAAAGCACAAAAGGCAGTAATGGATGGTTCAGCAATTTCATTCTTTTTAACTGATGACGTTAGTGCCCTGCAGTCTACCTGCTTTATGAATCTTCTGAGCACAGGAGATCTTTCATAAGATTTCTGAGTCACTCTTCAGTACCAGCGTGCACTTCTAATGTTTGCAAACTCCACATGCGACTGATAGGAAGGGCTGTTAACATTTTTCCTTGTATTTCTGTTATTCAGAATAGCATAGATGATTTAGCAGAATTGCATGTAACTTTATCAAAGTACAGAAATTTCTTAGATGGCAGCGCCTTCAGTTACGCATCCCAGTCAGAATACTGGATTTATCTTTTGCATCATATCTTGATGCCTTTTAGAATATAACTGAGCATTTAAAACTTGCCATTTCAGTCCAAATCAGTGGCAGATGTATCAAGCTTTTATTTCTTTATCTTGTCTACAAGTTGCATTGAATATTTAATTAAAAAGTATGCAGTGAATATTTAATGTAAGGAACACCTGAGGATTTTTTTGGTTTTTAATGATGAGGTTTAATAAGTGCAACTGGAGAACCTTGGAGATCAATTTCTGTAGCACTGCAGAGTGGGAAAAAGGAGACAGAGAGAGTAGAAAGAATAAAATGCTGCTTTCAAAATTTTGCACTCTGCCAAAATAGCACTAGCTTTAAACACGTCTCACAGTCTGATAACTTCGCTAAGAGCTTCACAGTCAAACCAACCAAACCCTTTCATCAGACCAAGTAAATAACTGAGCCTGTATTTTTGCCTATGAAGACATTACTCTAGCTAGTATGCAAAAAGAAGGTTGGTCTACATTTGTTTTCTTCAGCACAAGCCCAGAAATTAGAGTCATCACAACCGCACTAAATGGCTGTGATCTCACAATATCAAAGGATTACGCCCAACTAGACAACATGATTCCTAGATCCTTGTCAGTTTTAGTCAGAAAGTCAGCATGAAGCTGAGTACATCTGGTCAGTCCTGGATGCATACAGATTTCTATTCAATTCTTCAAGCCATGTGTATGCTTCTAGGGTTGTGTGGTGCTGTGGTCACCTTAACAAGTTTCAGCTTCTATCACTGGGATGTGATTTATGGCTTAAAAGAACTTGTCCTGTATACATCTGTATGGGAACTGTTGATCAGAGCTGAACCTCTGATTGACCACCTGAGTTGGGCAATGAGTCAGCTGTGGGAGCACAGCTGAAGGCAATTCACATGGACAACCAGAAAGGGTGGAGCCTGGCTTCACCTCTCCCAGATCCCATTTAAACGCTGACTGCCACTGAGGAGGGCCATCCTTCTGGAGATTGCTCTTGGTGGAGTCTATTGTGGGCCTTCAACGTCGGTGAGTATTTTTTTTATTTATTATCTTTCTAATGTGGTAATCCTATTTAGCATAAGCTCTGTATGTGTATTGATTGTATATTCATTGATTGTACAACATTCTGTGCTGCTCCCTGAATTTCTTAATCTCAGCATTTCTTAAAAGAATCTAAGTCACTAGGGAAGAGTAAGGTCAACCACTTTCTTTCTTCATTTTTTTTAAAGCAAAGGCAGAAATTTTCCTTGAGATTCCTATAGAAAGTAAGGAGAATTCAAGTGTAGATTTCCTCAAAGTATGTTTCAGGTAGACCTGTTTACCTCATGGCAGTGATTAGAATTGTTTAAGTTTTTAAAATTCTTTAGTAAGATGACAAGACTGGCTTGTTGTATGGGAACTGCTGAGTCACAGCCTGAACCTCTGATAGATCACATGAGGCAAGCCATGAGTCAGCCAGGGAAGCACAGGTGAAGGCAATTCACCTGCCCTGCTGGAAGGAGTGGAGCCTGGCTGCACCCCTCCTGGACCTATTTAAGAGCTGGCTACTAGTAGGGAAGGATCTTTCCTGGAGATGGCCTCTGCTGGTGTTTTGTGAGTGAGCCCAGGATATGGGTAAGCCTTCCATTTATTCTCTTATGTTATCGTAGTCTGCTTTGCCTAACTCTTGTTTATTTTGTGATTATAGCATCCTAATACTTTTCGATTATACTCTTGTATTTGCTTGATTCTTCTTGGCAGTCTTCCTGATGAAAATCTGTGGGTGTCTTTATTTATTCTTTTTGTTCCACCTCTAACAACTATGTATGAGCTCAAATTTGAAGAGGGGTAAAAAGGGTGAAAAGAGCCAAAAAATGTCTCTATTTAGGGATGCATGTGCTTAGCAGAAGGGATCCAGCTTCTGCTAAGTGAAATACTGCTGCAATTTATGAGTGCCATTAGTAACAATCAGACACAAACTTCACAGTGTGCTGGTGAAATGAGAAAAGTGTGGGTATTCTCCAGATAATTTGAATGCTTTCTTCTCAGCTGGCACAGTCTGTTTTAGATGGACTGTTTTTGTTTTTTTTTTTTTGTCTACATACAATGAAAAGAGGAGCAAAACTGCTTTTCAGTAGAATGTGTTTATATCTCAGGAATGAAGACATTCTTTCATAGAATCAGTGAGGCTGGAATAGGCCTCTGAGAGGGGCTAGTCCATTCTCCTTGCTTAAGCAGGGTCACGTAGATCAGGATGCCAAGGACAATGTCCAGTCAGGGTTTAAATATCTTGAAAGGTGAAGTTCATCTTCAGGCTCTTGGTCCCCCTGAATGCTCCAATTCATTAATCATCTTCATGTTCCCTTGTTACTCCTTACTACAGTAAGGACCATTCCTCTACTATATTTCTTGTATTGCTTTCCACAGAGATATTTTTTTCATAGTTTCCAAAAGCTATTGTAGAAACAGAAGACGTGTATTGGTTAAAGAAGCCAAACACTACAGTTTCTTCTACGTTCAGATGGAGGCTGTTAGTGATAGTGCATGGTAAGCCTGTATGTAACACCCAGCACCACGTAACCACATCTAAATTGACTTGATAGAAGTTGCTAGGGTGCTGATAACAATTGGCATTAGCTGGCAACATGAAGCACTATGCCATTTTAATGGCAGTGTAGATGGGAGAGAGATATTATTCACATAACAGTTATAATGCAGTGGGATGCTTTTCTTTTATTTGTGAACTCATTCTCTAATCTCCATATCATTTTTGTGATCAAAGTCATTATTAAGCAGCAAAAGCATGGGAGAAACTAATAGGTGATTAAAAAATTAATGACAGTTAAAATGAAAATCACTCTCTGAAGAGTAACTTGGTAGAAAAATTTGAGACTCGGCTGCATTAAAGTTGAGGAAGATATATTTTTACACATCGTATAGAAACTTCTATGTTGTTTTTGTCATGAGACTCTTCTATGCTCACATCACACGGCTTTAGATGCTGCTTTAGCAAAGCTCAGTCTAACAGGTTAACACAGTTCTAAGAAACAGCCACTCTTGTGGGGGGGAAAAAAAAAGACAGAGCAGAGCTTTCCAATTTACGTAGCTGCATCCAGCCATGACACAGCTACTGAAATGTTAGTTCCTCATTCTGTGTATTCAGCAAAAGGACTTGCCTGCAACCCCAGTTTTTGTAGTGTTGGACATCTCTACAGCACAGCATGGTTTCAAGTCTTTCACCACATAGGTCAGCTGACAATTCAATGTGAGATGAGAAATTTTTTTTAATAGGCGTCATATCATTCTGCCTTCCCACAGCCCATCTGTCCCTGCACCTGGTAGGAATAGTCAGGAGTTTTCTTTGGCGTAAATGCAGTGTGTTGTTTGCTGAACTGAAAATAAGTATTTCTGTAGCAAAGCATTACTGCTACGTAGAGGAGATAATCTTTCATTAATACACTTGTTTCCTTTGTTTTACCTGTCTTCTTTCAATTAAGCTGTTATCTTCCAAGCGCTGAAAGCACTGAAGAAACAACTTGAACAAAAGACCACTTTTTATTTTTCTTTCAAAAATCATAATCAGGCAACATGAAAGAGAAGAAATTACTTTCCAGTGAGGCTAGAATTTCATATAGATCTATGTTAGAGTTCATTTGGTGTGTTTAGAGTAAGAACAACTTTGTGTTATGGGCTAGGTCTTTCAAACGTTTCAAATACATATGAATCTCACATCCTACAGAAAAGTTCAAGTCTTAGGTTAAAAAAAACTCAGAAACCCTCTCTTCTTTTCTTGTGATGATTCTGTTGCACTTTTCAAGGAATAGGTAAATAGCCACCACGAAAAATGCATGGGGGAGCAGCTGTCTACAAGGGTGGATAGTGATAGGACAAGAGAAAATGGTTTTCAACCGAGACAGGAGGTTTAGGTTGGATATTAGGAGGAAGTTATTCATTCAGATTGTGGTGAGGCACTGGAACAGGTTGCCCAAGGAGGCTGTGGATGCCCCATCCCTGGGGGCATTCAAGGCCAGGCTGGATGTGGCTCAGGGCAGCCTGGTCTGGTGGTTGGTGACCCTGCACATAGCAGGGGGTTGGAACTGGATGAGCGCTGTGGTCCTTTTCAACCTGGGCTGTTCTATGATTCTACAAAGAAAGGAAAAAAAAAAAACTCTAATTGAGGTTCCTGAGAAGAAAAACCTGGATTCCAATTCTTCCTTCAAGGAGTCATAGGATCGTAGAATAGTTAGGAATACTTAATATATAAAATTTACATACATTTATGATGTTAAATTACCATGTGAAATGATGCACTATCTCCCTCAAGTGCTCTCCTTTATTAGTAAGTTGAAGTCAGCCTCTCACTGGTCCCATTTATCTTTAATTATTCTTATGTAAATCAGAACAGTTTTGTTCAATTGAGACTTCAGCCTGTGTTTCTGTAATCACACCGAAGCACTGTGATTAAAGTAAACTAGTGGGAAATGATAACTGCAGATCTAAGTCATCCGGCATGTAAGATATTTAAATGCAACCTAATCTATGCTAGACAAATACAGGGGCCTTTGGGAGGAAGCACATGAGCAGGTAGTTCTTTCTGCTTAGTCCTTGCTTGGCTGTTTGACGGTTTCACAAGCAGGGAGTGGTAATTGCAGTGCCTAGGATCATCATACGTTTGCTCTGATCTTCTACAAATCATTTTCAAGGGCAAACACACCTCACTGGTTATTCCAAACCTGTTATATCTAGGCAGCTTTGCAGGTACAGTAGCAGGCATTACGTACGTAATTATGTACGTAATTAGGTACGTAACTATGCATTACGTACCAGCTAAATATTGATGTGTTGCAGTTTATTCACACCGAATCGTTTCTTCTGTTGTTTGTTTGTTTTAACTGATCTATTAAGTTGCTTGTGAGCAATCAGAACTCAGGTTAAGGCATTCAGGGAGGAGGAGTGGTATGTGGCTGGAGTGGTAGACAGAAGATTTAGATGAGCTTTCTCAAAACCTAGCTGTCTTTGTACCAAGTACATATGTATTGCTGAAAAAATAGTCATAGCAATCTTCCAGAGTATGTCATCTCATTGCACATCATGCAGGCTACTTCAGATTAAAGCAAGCATGTTCAGAAAAAAAAAATCCATGTGAATCCTTCAAGGGTATATTTTCAGACTACTGCTCACAGAAGCTCTTGTCTGGAGACAGAATAAGAGGGTAACTTAATTATCTTTCAGCTCTCTGTCTCAGATTTCATCCTTACTTTTTGGGAATGCAAGCTAATGTCAATGAAATAATTAGAAATCTATAATGAAGAAGGTTCAGGCTGCAAGTACAGATCAAGGAAGACTTTGAGAATTTACAGCATCTGGCCACACAGATTCATTTTTTAGCTGTCTTAAAATACTTCCCTAAAACTACAGTACCCTCAGAAAAAATCTAAAAGCTGTTTTCTATCAGCAGCTACTTCCTGTTTCACCTCCAAGAAATGAGCGGTTTAAAAGCTGAGGAAGTCAAAACTTATTCTTCTCGTTATAAAGCTCCTGCTTCTTTCACTGTAGTAGGAAAGGTGAATGGGAACTTTACCTTGCTGCAACGTCTGTCTACTACCAGTATCTTAGTAGGAGTCCCATAAATCTGTGCTACAGAGCAGTTTGCCATCAGCCACAAGTACACGCTTGCCCTGTTAGTGTAATCACTCAGGAGAAACACTTAATTACAGATCTGCAGAGCACATAGGGAATTGCTATTGGACCAGAATGAACAAAAATTCCAAGTACTTTGAATCTTTACCGTAAAGAAGTCAAGTCACTCTTGTCATGGGGCAGCAGGAAAAATAAGTTTTCTCAGTATTCTTATCTAGAATCTCTTGTATTTGTGATACATTGGCATTTCTGCTGTGAAACTCTCTCAAGCGAGCAATATTGCAGCTGTAAATTCTAGATCTGACCCGCAACACTGGAAAACATTCCTGAGCAGATGGTTTCATTCAATGGAAGACCAAAGTCTAATAGTAAATAGTGTTAGTTGTTTGTTTTTTTTCACAAATCATTTTGCAGTGCCTCGTCAAGCATTTCCAGAGTCTGCTGAAAATATAAGGGAGAAGAACATTTGGCAGTTAACAGAGTGCCAAAGGGCTGCTTTGGCTGGTGTTGTTGAAATCTGGGAAGTAAACGAGTGCCTGAGTGGCACTTTTGGAGATGATCTTTGACTTGTAAACAGCAGAGGAGACTGGGTGGTTAGAGGCTGTCTGCTCTTTTCCTGCCTCTTTTTCTCTTCAACCAAGTTTTCTTTTTCTCCTGGGCTGTTGGCTTGACTTTGTCCCCACGTTTTGTGAAGGAAAGCCTTAGAAGCAGTTGGCTCACCTTACTTGTGCATCTTCTCACCTTTTGTACTTCAGATCCCAATAGCGTGCATGGAGGCAGCAGCAGGAGAATGGTGTTTGTTTTTTTTTTTTTAAATGATTTTACTGATCAGAACAAAATGTCTTCAAACCAGAGATAGTGGAATTAGATGGCCTCGTCCATCTATCACAGGCTTCACATACGAAGAATAGAATAGATATCAGCTGTTGGAGAATGTGCTGTTTTATAAGGACAAAGGCAGCAGTAGAACAGAATTATCTAACCAGTCAGGCAAGCAGCCTGCAGGTTTCGGTGTCCTACTACCAAAGTCAAAGGGCATGAAACGGCTCATTGCAATAAGCCTCAGGAAAATTCTCAAGAGAAAAAAATTACCGTCACTGTTTGATTTGTAGTGTCCTGCTACTGAAAGGAAAGGGCAGCTATTTTTATCACCAAAATATATAGAGTTCACCACTGGAGGGAAAAAAAAAATTTCAAGCTCAGTTCACAGATCATTTTATGAACTCAAGATCAGTATATGTCTACATCAATTGAACTATTCTTCATGTACTTTTTTGATGAACACAGTACTGCAAGGATAAAACAAGGAAAACATCTGACTCTTGTTATTAAGATTTTGAGTAGAAAAGCCAAATAAGCTAATGCAAAACAATAATGTGTATGTTGCTTGGAAAGTAATGCCTCCTTTTTATTTCCATGGAAACTACTATAGGTAAAAAGAGCAGAAGAACGCCATATGATAGAGTAAATTCTCAGCTAGAATTATTTTTCAATGCAGTCACCGCCATTAGTTATGCTTTTTTCATCAGCAATGAACAAGAGCCTGCACACCATGCTCGTAACATCCTGGGCCAGTGGACGTGACCCATAGTCAGTGTCATCACTGCTGGCCCGCACCGCTCATCATGTCACTGTGCTCACAGCCACTTTCTGGTCTATATATTCAATAGGCACAATTTTTTTTCTGCCTGCAGGAGTTCAATCACTCATTTCATACACGCTTCCAGGGCGAATGCCATTCAGAATACTGGCAGGAAGGTTCAACCTTTACAGGTTTACATATCACCAACTTCATAGCCATCATCATAAGATAGAAGGCTTTACTTTCAGAGCAGCCCTTGTATCACTCCCACTGAGTGTTCTGGAGGAGATTGGAAACACAGAACATTTTCCCATTAATATAGAAACTAATTGAAGGAGTCTCAAAGTACTGAAAAGAAGATGAGTCTGTCCCTCTTGCAGCAGCGTTCACAACTCTAACATCTCATCCATGATAACCATTTTCTGTATCAACTCCAAAAAGCATAATTCAGGAACAGCCTGGGTCACAATACCTTTGCTTTGCCTCAGTTAGTTTCAAACTGTTTCTTATGATATCTATGCATTCTTACTATGTAACAGGATCAAGAATAGGTCAGACAACTTTTTTTTTTTTTTTTCAGAGCAGTGTGTATGTAAATCAAACAGAAAGGTGAACTTAGGTTGAATGTGGAGATAATGTGTGTCGCCGCACTGCATGCAAGGGATTCCTTAAAGATCTGGGTGCTTTCAGGGTGGCCTGGAAGTCATAGTTCTATAACAGTGCAATTTACCTATCAATCTTCTCATCAGACTTACAGTGCGATGAAGGCACAGCACTGTTGTAAGTGTAAGAACATCAAGAAGAGTGGAATGAAGGAAGAACCATTAAAGTGAATTTGAAAAGCTGAAAATATTTTTAAGCATATGAATCTCTCTAGATTTTTATATATATATATATATATATTATTTTTATATATATATATATATATATATAAAAGCAACCAGGTAGAAATAGGGCTTTCTTTCTTCTCTAGTCATGACACATTCTAATGAGATGAGAAACGAGAATGGAAAGACAGAACAAGATAACAAGTTTATCTCCAACTCTAAATCTTCATGCTATTTATGGTGCTCAGCTTACAGATCATGCTGCTCACTTACATTTCCATGAAATAGTGTCACAAAAGAAAAACACCAACTAGATGTCCCAGATTAGAACAGTATAACGTCATCTCCCGAAATTCTGTACTTATTTATGCAGTGTGTCAGCAGTAATGCAGGACAGAAACAAGATAACTAATGTAAATATTAGCTGGTTAAACAGTAAGTAGAGCTTGCAATCAGTAATGGGTGACGTGTGTTGCAAATGTTCCCTTTACATTTACAGCAGAGGTAGTAGTTACAGTGTTCAAAATATGATGTGGGCATTTGAAATATTAACTGTAAACTTCAGTTCTCTCTGCAGAATATTTAACCTGAACAGTGCTTATGTTAATAGAAAAGATCTCATTGCTTCACCAGTGATGCTAGTTCTTAGTACATTAAGTCTGTGGTTTGCAGAGAATGACAGGGCAACACAAGAACAAGTAGAAGACCATATTTTAAGTAATTTCTTTGACAAATCTGATTTTTTTTTTTTTTTCTTAAAGAAAGGATATACTGACTATTGCCAGTTATGCCGTTTCAAAGAGAATTAACCAGTGTTTTTCGTACTTAAATCAGTTCATGTGGGTTGAATGCAATGACTTTTTCTGAAAGGCTTAAATATCTGAAGGTTCAGAAACTCATAAATCCATAATTCATTGTAGCAAGCTTTAATCTGCTACCTTTGAAATCATTTTGTGTAAAAAGAAGGCAAACTTCTTAGTGATTGCTACGGTTATGGAAAAAAAATATGAGAATGTGTTAATGGGATGTAAGCAAATAATTTTAACTGGCTAATGAAGAGTAGTAGCTCTGAGTCTGTTCACTGTCTGTACACGTCAACAAAATGTCAAGTCTGACTGCTTAAATCTCATCAGCTAATGAAAAAAATAAGGACTAGGGTATCAGTATGTGTTGGTGAACTCATAATGAATCCTTTCACCTTTGTTGTAACAAGTGCACACTGAAATGTACTCAACTCAAGCTGAACCAAAGAAATTGCCTGAGATGTTCTGAATGTCAGTAGAAGTATTCCCTTTGGGCCCCTCATTTGATATTGTCCTAAAATGGCATCACAGCTGGCATCTCTGAGACTGGAGTGAATCAGGAAAGTGCATTAGGTCTTGTCCACATTTTGAGGTCTGTTCTCCTTGAAGTGGCCTTCCCCTGTTACTGGTACGAAGCCATATGGTCAAACAAAAGGTCTGCAGACACTTCTCCAAGGTAAGTGTTTTCATCCAGTCATTGGCATCTTCTTTGAAGAAGAAATTGTGTTCTATTTCTTAGTGTCATAATCAAAATTATGTCCTCATGGTACAAAAATAATAAAGTTAGAGGCCCATTAGCATGAGATGTCTGTCCATTTTCAAAACATCTGGTATCTGTGTCACTCCACTAAACTAGCAGGACTGATCAGTGTTACCTCACTGCTCTGTTAAGTCAGTGCGCTGTATTTCTTTTTTTGTGGACAATTTGAGGGAGGAAAAAAGGCTTTCCAGTATAAAATACACTTTGTAATTGTTCTAAGACATAAGTGCATAACACCGAGTGCACACCACATGAAGTTAATTACAGTTTTTCAAGGTAGGAAGAATTGGATTTATTGCCTCTGTTGAAGCACAAGTATAGATTTTTTGGGGGGGTGACTTTTCTTTTTCTGAGCACTTGGATATCATCTGATGGCTACTTCTGATAGGGAATGAGGGGTATCTGTGCAGGTGCCGCGATGATTAGCAGTAGCTCATCAGTTTCTAAGCACCCAGGGGAAATGAACATGAAGTGTGACCCCTAGAAGAAACTACGTTTCTTAAGTGAAGCTGTACTCCGTTACTGCAATGACAACAACATAAGAAGAGATTGAAGTGCAGGGTAGCTTGTAATTGCAAAACCATGAAAATGAAATATAATTTTTAAAAAAATCTAAGTTCAAGAGGTTTATTTGGAGCAAAATAATATGGTCTCAGATGTTCTTTCTCCTTCAAACATAGAATAGAAAGTATCTCTGAAATTCATGAGCAACAATCATCACCTATCACACAGTGAAGTACAAGGCAAGGAGCTAGACAAAGGACTAAACAGTTTTGTTTGGCTTTTTTTCATTTTGCTACTTAGTTTACAACGATTAGCAATTATTGTACATCAATATGCAAAGAGCTGTTAGCAAGGAAACACAAATTAGTTGTCTTGTACCTTTATTCTCCTAGATGTTATAAGGAGTGCTGGGAAACATCATCCATTAGCTTGTATCATCTTCTGTGTCAAGCTGAGATGCTTTAAGTGGTTTTATCCTGCTCAGAAGCATCAATTTTTCCCTGATTTCTTTAAGAGTATCACATTAAGAATTAATTTAATCTTGTGTTGTTAGTTTTTTTCCTAACTATGCCTGGTCAATAGGACTGTATTTAATGCGTTATGTTAAGTTTGTCTAGTGCAGTTTGGCACCCCCCTGTTTACAGTGCAGCTTTAACTCTTTGTGTTTCAAAATTAATACAGTGATTTTCACAGCTGACATGCCTCTTCTTGTAAATTATATTGATGAAGAAAGCCTTAGCTGAGAATATACTCTTATCTCTGAGCTTGGAAATACTCTTAGGTGTTTTGGACCTTAGTCGGCTAAGTTAGGTATTTTTTGCTCATGTAATACATCCCTAGTGAACAGCGAGTAGCGTGTCACTAGTCATTAAGCTGTGGTAGACTGCACTCGTCATATCCCACGTAAGGTTCTTTATTCTGTTTGGGACTGTATAAAACGTGTGGTAGTATCTCTCAGATACTAATAAGGTATTATTGTTATTATGGGAAAGACAAGCTTGAGGAGATTAAGGTCAGTATCTACAATTGGCCTGAGAGTGAGGGAACACTGAGCAAAGAATCAGGCAGAGATCTTTACCTCACCACAACAGGAGAGTTATGGTCGGGAAAGGTGAAGTTAGTTAGCATCTGCTGGTACGGCTCTTTGCTTTTGAGATCTCAGCAGGAGAAGTCTGCACTGAGCCCAGTAGTAGGTAATAAGAGGTTGGTCACGGTATCTCACATCATCAGGTCCTTGGGAAGCTCAGTAACATGGATAGACCCAAAGGATGGGCAAGGCAGAGCTCACTCACTTTTGTCTTACAAAATCTGCTGATTGATGTTGCCTCTTACGTTACTTTTTTTTATATACAGATAAAATTTGCAGTAAGATACTAAGGAGGAACGTTGCATCTTCACTTCTAACTTCAAAAAAGGTATGCATCTATTCTATATGTAATACCCATGTATTGTACCTCAGTCCCGAGAGGCTGAAACCCACCACCACACAGCTCACAAGAAAGAGAAGTTAAGCTCAGCTGACAGATACATGTCACACTGAACCTTAAATTCTGCAAGTGTAGACCACAGGCAGTATCGATCAGGGCATGGCGGAAACTGCAGAGGGTTAAAAGTCATAGTCAAATTTTCCCTTTTTTTCTGTATCACTTTTGCTAATATGGATCAAAACCACTGGAGAGAAAGGAAAATGAATGTGTGTGTGTGTGTGTGTGTGTAAAACAGCCCCAAACTCTAAAACTCCCTAATGCCTGTACAGAGCACTATAGCTATCAGCAATTTACCCTTGGAAAAAGAACTGTCAAATAAATGCCTTCCCATTCACATTATACGGTGCATCAGATCCTGAGCTGATCCATGCCTCATGATCGAGCAGACAGGTCTCTTTTCTGCAATCAATGTTGATTAGAAAATGTTTTTGTGGTACTGACAACTAGATGGGACTAAAATAAAATCTCCTGGGCCCTCAGGTATTAAAAACATACATAAAAGGAAGAAAGACTATGAGGATTTCAAACACCTATTTTTCTACCTTTCAAATTGTAAAAAGTTTTTTTTCCTCTAGTAAGTAATCCTCCTTCAAATCTGCTTCCTTCGAGTGTATAATTGATTATTTCTTGCTCTACCAGAGCAGACCAGGTAGCATCAGATCATCTACCATTGAAGAAAAAATATGTTTTGTCACTGGAATGTACAAGGCAGTTGAAGAATTATCAGGTTGAATGTGTCTTTCATATGATTGAATCAAATGTTAATAGACTGACAGTGCCAAATATCTTGTCCTGTAACCTCCGGCATTTTTAGGTTGTCATCTTGGGAAAGGAGAACTGGCAAGGTCTATGTCTTCTAGGTGGTAAAAATTTAGAGACATACATGCTTTTAAGCAGATTAAGAAATACTTCTTCCTTTTTGCTAATCCTTTGTCCAGAACAGCTGTTAAGATTTATGGTGCTCCATTGTCCTTGGCCGAATAAGGTTACGATGCCAACTCAGCTAGTAAAAAAAATAACATGGTGAGATAGTTGTTTTATAAAGCAGTATTATCTTAATTACATCACTACATCAACTTTTGAACAAAATATCGGTCACATCACCCACCTTGCATGTGTAACTCTGGAATCTAACTTTCCATTTCTGTGTATTAATCTTGTAACTGGAGACCCACTCAATACGTAAGAGTAAACTGAGTTTTTATAATCACATCTTACTGCATCTACTTTTCAGATCATTGATAATTCATGAGGTACATCAAGGTAGAACTCCTCTTTCATCAAAAAAATCCCCACATCAGTAGCGAAAGAACCATATTTCCTGAAAAGTATAAGGAACTTCATGAGGAGAAAAAAATTACTTTGATTCTCTGTCATGAGCTCTTCTAAAAAAAACTGAGGTAAAGGCAAAACTGGGGTAAATTTTTAAGAAGACAGGAAACCTCCAGAGGTTTTGTCATCTATGAAGATGAGGCACTAACCTCTGTACTTGGTGACAGAGGAAGGAATCACCTCTTTGTTCCCACAGGCTCTACACTCCAGGGCTGCAAACACATGAGCTGAGCTGAGAGTTAAATGGCAGTTGGAGTTTTAGTGAGTTTTCTGGCTCAGAAGGCTATGGTAAATTTTCTTTTTCAGGAAGTATCTGGTTTCCACTGATTAATTCATGGTGTTGGAATTATCTAAATAATTTTCTAGGACGGTTTCTCTGATAAAGCAGATTACATTCGCAATTGCAATGGCAGGCTTCCTGCCAGCAGGAGAGCCCTGAGAAAACAGTGTTACATCTTTAATCCCCTACTGCCCTGCCCCTACTTTCTCCCCTGGTTCCTCACTGGCTGAGTACTGCAGCTTCACTCTCTTTGGCGATGATTCACTAATCGCACAAACACCAAGTAGACACAACTCTTTGCCTCCCGAACACAATAGTCTTAATTCGTTAATTGACTTCCAACAATTGCTTTCATAACTAACATTTGGTCATAGCTGTTAGGTTGCCAGTTGTACAACATAAACATAGGCATAGCCTCAATTGCTTAATTACCCCCCCCCCCCTAACATGGGTGCCCCTTCACGCTGGGTCATTGTTCTGGTTGTTCATCTGTCCTTTTGTGCAGATAGGCTTGGAAGGAGGATAGAGGGGAGTATCTTGGAACCTGTCTACGGCATCGGAACATTACCACAAAGTGGGACAGTTCTGCTTTGTGTAAAGGCCCTGACTCCTTGGAAGTTTCTTAAATGTGTTTTGCTTCTGCTGGTCTAATGAACAACCTTACAATATGTTTTCCTAGTTCAGAATACTATACCTGTATTGTTTGGAACATTCAAAATCTATTGCAGCTTGGTAAGAAAGTATTTGTTAGGTAAATTGGTAACCATGTTTCTAAAATATGTTACTAATACGTGTATGGTATTCTTACTTTCCACATTAGCTATTTCTAAGGATGTGTTACAGCTTTGTATCAATTGCCCTTTTCAGTGCTGGATGCAGAAACAACACTACCAATTTAAACAAATTTCCCCCCCTTTTTCTTTAACAATGTTGGTTTCTGCAATTCCTTTCTAAGGTACAATTCTAAAAAGTTCTTTGCTCATATTCCTTTTCTTCTAATATCCTGAGAGACGATAGTGAGGAAGACAATCCGAGTATGTAGTTCTTAAGAAACATATCTTCGGTTTCAAACTGCGGTATCTCATTTTTCCTTCCTGGGTATGGTAACCCAAATAACATTTCATATGTGGAAACTGCCATGTCTTTTTCAGTGCTGTATGGATTCAGGTAAGTGCTAGAGGCAAACATTTAGTCCAAGGTACAGACCTGTTTAGCCGGAGTATTGAAGGCTGACCCATCATTCGATAATCTTTGTGTCGCAGGCTTAAGCCCAGTTGGTCCCTCAAAAGGAATTGGAAATTTTTTCTGTCTTATGGTCTCATATTTATCCTGCAGCTTTATTTTTAAAGGGGTTATTTTCAACTCCCCATTCCCTTCCTTTGCGCAGACCCCAGGATCTGGATCTTTCTCATCTGTCTCTGTTAAGGCTTATAATTCATAATAATTCATTGATACCATAATTCCCTCCTGACAGGTTATTTATATTCCCAATTTCATCGTAAGATCTCAGCCCAATAAATTAGTCCCTGCATCAGGTACGTACAGTAATTGTCCTGTTCTTGTCTTACTCCCTAATCTCAATTCAGTTTTTCCAGAAAGCGGTACTGTCATCCCTTTTCCACTTGTACCCTGTTCCCGGTACTAGGATTATGTTTCATTATGTTCCCTTAGAACCAAATTCTGTAAAATACTTAAGGGCTCAACAGTGTGTCCATCTGGGTATGCACCCATCTGCCATCTTGCTCTCTTCACTTCTAAATCATTAATTAGATTCCTATCCTCTTTAGGTTATCTTAAAGGTTGTGACTAAGGTTCAGATATTTTAAGTTCAGTGTCTGGAATTGAAGCTGGTTCACCAAAGTCTTTTCCTTCAGCTGTCTGTTTTCCCACCTGATCCACCATCATATTCCCAGTTTACTGTGTCACAGTGTCACTCTTCAGATGTCCTTTACAATGTATAACAGCCATGCTGCTCTTCAGTAGATTTACATCATGATGAATTTGTTTTCCTTGTGTGTAAGCAACCCTCACTCTTTCCAGATGGTACCATGAGTTGGTACCACCCCAAAAGCATATTTAGCATCTGTTCTTATATTTAAGGATCTTGTCAAGGCAGTTATTTCAGCCTTCTGAGTGGAAGTCACCACAGATAATGGTTTTATGTCATTTATCTTGTCAGTAGCCGTTACTGCATATCCTGCCTTACTGTTTCCTTGTCTCACAAACCTAAAACTGCTTCTGTCAATGAATCCAGGAATGCTCAGCGTTGTCTAACGGTTCCTCCTGTAGGTCTGACCAGCTGGCACAGACAGTCTCCACGCAGTCGCACACTGCTGGCTTGGAGGTAGCTCTGCGTTGGTGTTGTGGGTGTTTAGCAAATGGCTTCCTTCTCTTTGATCAGTTGTGCTTTATGTTGAGAAACTCGATAGCCATTTAAATCAAGAAATTGAGGAAATTCACAGTCAATTCTATGTAGTCTTCTTTTATTACTGTGGCATCCTCATCCTTCAGTGAAGTTCCACCATGGGATAGAGGAACCCAAATCTCAGGATCACAAGCTGACCAGCTCCCAAAAATCATTGGGCTGTTCTCAAAACCCTGGGTAACACTGTCCAGGTTAACTGGATTTTATTTATTTTTTTTTTTCCTTCTCCCCATACTGGTGTTTTCTTATTCAAAGGCAAATTATTTCAGATTTTCTTTGGTGAAACCAGGCAGAAGAAAATGTACTTCAAATCCAGGATGGCAAACCCCACTTAATTATTCCTTAACTTGTGTAATAAAGTGCATGGATTTACCACCGTGGGCTGCATATCTTCAACATTGCTATTAATTGCCCTCAAATCTTGTACCTAACTACAGCTCTTGCATCCATTTTTTTCATGTGCAAAATTGGGGTCTTGTATTTGAATTTCTGTGCAATTAATAATCCAAAATATGGAAAGGTATGATTTTTTTTAAATCTTCCTGTGATATTGTATCCTCAAAGGGCATTGCTTTACCCTGGCTGGGTTGACTCCCATCTATAACTTTTATTGTGTTTCGTTTTTTGCTCGGCAAGGCAAACCTATGTATATTTGATACAGGATTACAGTAACTTCTGGGGGTACAACATAGCTTTTTATATTCCTGCTTGCAATTGCAATTATATATTCCTACTTGTTCTGCTACCCTGTATATAATAGATGCCAAAAAAAAAGGACACTTGTCTTGCCTTTGCTATTTTCGCTTTGTATGTCCCATCCCCATTCAGAACTAATGCACCCTTTATAGTTACAGCAGGAGGATGAAACCCCAGCACTGCATCTCATTGCGAGTTGTTCTTTAAAGCAGCGTTGGGAGGCGGTTCAGCGGATGTGTTCTCGTGAAGACCCAAACTCTAATATCTCAAACTGAATGTTTTCCTTAACATTTAGCTGCTGTTGTTGGTTTATTTATTTTTAAATTTTTTATTTTATTTTTTATTGTATTTGATTGTGTAACAATTGCACTACTTGTACCCTCAATAAAATTCACTTGTATGATTAATAAATGCATTTCCATAAAACATCAAGACTAGAGAAAACAGTGCCTTAAAAAAAAGAAAATAAAAAATAAAATTCTGAAATTCACACAAAAACTCAGCACTTCTTGTCACGATGATGGCACTCAATAATAAAAATAAAAACGCAACTACATTACGGTGCATGGATTCTTAATAATAATTCTTGATGGACGAAAAAAAATTTCACAGGGAACCAAAACAAAAAACAGGTATGTTTCTGGAAACACTACAGGTAACCAATGCTGCAAGACAGCCTGGTAAGTAATGGAAAGTGGTAAGTGCTATCACCTGTTTGCTACTTCTTTAAGACAATGAAAAATAGGCTTTAAATTATTCTGGTAATTGTCACTTGTTTTTGATTGTTATATGTCCGTGTTGTAAATGTGTGCTATGTCATGTTACTAAATGTTAGATTATGTTAGTGTTGGAACTGCTGAGTCACTGCCTGAACCTCTGATTGATCACCTGAGGCAAGCCATGAGTCAGCCAGAGGAGCACAGGGGAAGGCAACTCACCTGTGTTGCAGGAAGAGGTGGAGCCTGGCTCCACCTCTCCTAGATGTATTTAAGAGCTGGCTACCAGTGGAGAAGGATCTCTTCAGGAGATCTGCTTTGCTGGTGTTTTGTGAGTGACACCAGGATAGGGGTAAGCCTTCTGTTTATTCTCTTTTGTTATTGTAGTCTGCTTTACGTGACTCTCTTGTTTATTTTGTGATTACAGCATCCTAATATTCTTTGATTATACACCCTGCAAACGTGCTATTGGTGATTTGCTGTGCAGACTCACATCAGAGCAGGTAAGTCTGTGCGGGCAAAGGATCTGGAGTGAGGAAAAGGCTGAGCAAAGAGGTTTTTTTAAAAGCATTCTAAAGGCTTTTTTAGGACTTTTTTTGTGGCTAGCATGAGCACTGTGCTTGAGCTGGGAGCTGCCAGCTTGCGGACGGGCTTCTGAGTCACCAGGGAGGTGCTGGCACATTGGCAGCAAGGTTTAAACACCCTATGGAAGTGCTATTAGTCATTTGCTGCTGAGACTTGCTTTTGAGCAGGTAAGTCTGTGTGGGCAAAGGATCTGGAGTGAGAAAAAGCTAACCAAAATGCTCTTTTTAAGGCTTTGTTAGGACAATTTTTGAGGCTAGCATCAGCACTGTTCTTGAGCTGGCAGCTTGCGGACGAGCTCCTGAGTCACCAGGGAGGTGCTGGCACACTGGCGGCACGGTTTAAACACCCTATGGAAGTGCTGTCGGTCACTTGCTGCGGAGTCCTGCTTCTGAGCAGGTAAATCTGTGCGGGCAAAGGATCTGGAGTGAGAAAAGGCTAAGAAAAGAGCTCTTTGTAAGGCTTTTTAAAGGCTTTTTTAGGACCTCTTTTGAGGCTAGCATCAGCACTGCGCTTGAGCTGGGAGCTGGCAGCTTGTGGGCGGGCTCTGGAGTCACTAGGGGAGGAGCTGGCACGCTGGCGGCATGGTTTAAACCCTGTTTAAATGTGCTATCGGTTATTTGCTGCAGAGACTTGCTTCTGAGCAGGTAAGTCTGTGTGGGCAAAGGATCTGGAGTGAGAAAAAGCTAACCAAAATGCTCTTTTTAAGGCTTTTTTAGGACATGGTTGAGGCAAGTATCAGCACTGTGCTTTAGCTGGCAACTTGCGGACAAGCTTCGGAGTCACCAGGGGAGAATCTGGCACATTGGTGGCATGGTTTAAGCACCGTGCAAGTGTGCTGTAGGTCACTTGCTGCAGACAGTTGCTTCTGAGCAGGTAAATCTGTGCGGGCAAAGGATCTGGAGTGAGAAAAGGCTAAGAAAAGAGCTCTTTCTAAGGCTTTTTAAAGGCTTTTTTAGGACCTCTTTTGAGGCTAGCATCAGCTCTGCGCTTGACCTGGGAGATGGCAGCTTGTGGGCGGGCTCTGGAGTCACTAGGGGAGGAGCTGGCACATTGGTGGCATGGTTTAGCTCTGTTTAAATGTGCAATCGGTCATTTGCTGTGGAGACTTGCTTCTGAGCAGGTAAGACTGTGCGGGCAAAGGATCAGGAGTGGGGAAAAAGCTGACCAAAATGCTCTTTCTAAGGCTTTGTTAGGACATGGTTGAGGCTAGCATCAGCACAGTGCTTTAGCTGCGAGCTGGCATCTTGCGGACGAGCTCCTGAGTCACCAGGGCAGGAGCTGGCACACTGGCGGCACAGTTTAAACACCCTATGGAAGTGCTGTCGGTCACTTGCTGCGGAGTCCTGCTTCTGAGCAGGTAAGTCTGTGAGGGTAAAGGATCTGGAGTGAGAAAAGGCTATGAAAAGAGCTCTTTCTAAGGCTTTTTAAAGGCTTTTTTAGGACCTTTTTTGAGGCTAGCATCAGCACTGCGCTTGAGCTGGGAGCTGGCAGCTTGTGGGCGGGCTCTGGAGTCACTAGGGGAGGAGCTGGCACATTGGCAGCATGGTTTAAACTCTGTTTAAATGTGCTGTTGGTCATTTGCTGCAGACACTTGCTTCTGAGCAGGTAAGTCTGTGTGGGCAAAGGATCTGGAGTGAGAAAAAGCTGACCAAAAAGCTCTTTTTAAGGTTTTTTTTATGACATTTTTAGGACCTCTTTTGAGGCAAGCGTCAGCACTTTGCTTGAGCTGGGAGCTGCCAGCTTGCGGATGGACTCCAGAGTCACCAGGGGAGGTGCTGGCACACTGGGGACGCGGCTTAAACACCCGATGGAACTGTTATCGGTCACTTGCTGCAGAGACTTGCTTCTGTGCGGGTAAGTCTGTGTGGGCAAAGGATCTGGAGTGAGAAAAAGCTAACCAAAGTGCTCTTTTTAAGGCTGTTTTAGGACATGGTTGAGGCTAGCATCAGCACTGTGCTTGAGCTGGGAGCTGGCAGCTTGCGGACGGGCTCTTTGAGTCACCAGGGAGGAGCTGGTACATTGGCGGCACGGTTTAAACACCCTATGGAAGTGCTATTAGTCATTTGGTGCTGAGACTTGCTTTTGAGCAGGTAAGTCTGTGAGGGCAAAGGATCAGGAGTGAGAAAAGAAAAAGGCTAACTAAAAAGCTCTTTTTAAGGCTTTTTTAGGACATGGTTGAGGCAAACATCAGCACAGTGTTTTAGCTGGCAGCTTGCGGACAAGCTCCGGCGTCACCAGGGGGGGAGCTGGAAAATTGGTGGCACGGTTTAAACACCCTGTGAGTGTGCTGTAGGTCATTTGCTGCAGACACTTGCTTCTGAGCAGGTAAGTCTGTGTGGGCAAAGGATCTGGAGTGAGAAAAGGCTAAGAAAAGAGCTCTTTTTAAGGCTTTTTAAAGGCTTTTTTAGGACTTCTTTTGTGGCTAGCATGAGCACTGTGCTTGAGCTGGGAGATGGCAGCTTGCGGACGGGCTTCTGAGTCACCAGGGAGGTGCTGGCACATGGGCAGCATGGTTTAAACACCCTGTGGAAGTGTTATCGGTCACTTGCTGCGGAGTCCTGTTTCTGAGCAGGTAAGTCTGTGCGGGCGAAGGATCAGGAGTGAGATAAAGCTTATAAAAAAGCCCTTTTTAACGCTTTTTAAAGGCTTTTTTAGGACTTCTTTTGAGGCTAGCATCAGCACTGTGCTTGAGCTGGCAGCTGGCAACTTGTGGGTGGGCTCCGGAGTCACTAGGGGAGGAGCTGGTACATTGGCGGCATGGTTTAGCTCTGTTTAAATGTGCTACCAGTTATTTGCTGCAGACACTTGCTTCTGAGCAGGTAAGTCTGTGCGGGCAAAGGATCTGGAGTGAGAAAAGGCTAAGAAAAGAGCTCCTCCTAAGGCTTTTTTAGGACTTCTTTTGAGGCTAGCATCAGCACTGCGCTTGAGCTGGGAGCTGGCAGCTTGCGGACGGGCTCCAGAGTCACCAGTGGAGGAGCTGGCACATTGGTGGCGCGGTTTAAACACCCTATGGAAGTGCTGTCGGTCACTTGCTGTGGAGTCCTGCTTCTGAGCAGGTAAATCTGTGCGGGCAAAGGACCCGGAGTGAGAAAAAGCTGACCAAAAAGCTGCTTTTAAGGCTTTTTTATTACATTTTTAGGACCTCTTTTGAGGCTAGCATCAGCACTGCGCTTGAGCTGGGAGCTGGCAGCTTGCGGGCGGGCTTCTGAGTCACCAGGGAGGTGCTGGCACATTGGCGGCAAGGTTTAAACACCCTATGGAAGTGCTATTAGTCATTTGCTGCTGAGACTTCCTTTTCAGCAGGTAAGTCTGTGTGGGCGAAGGATCTGGAGTGAGAAAAAGCTAACCAAAAAGCTCTTTTTAAGGCTTTGTTAGGACATGGTTGAGGCTAGCATCAGCACTGTGCTTGAGCTGCGAGCTGCCAGCTTGCGGACAAGCTCCAGAGTCACCAGGGAGGTGCTGGCACACTGGCAGCAGGGTTTAAACACCCTATGGAAGTGTTACTGGTCATTGGCTGCAGATACTTGCTTCTGACCAGGTAAGTCTGTGTGGGCAAAGGATCTGGAGTGAGATAAAGCTCATCAAAAAGCCCTTTTTGGGCTTTTTAACGGCTTTTTGAGGACTTCTTTTGAGGCTAGCATCAGCACTGTTCTTGAGCTGGGAGCTGGCAGCTTGTGGGCGGGCTCCGGAGTCACCAGGGGGGGAGCTGGCACGTTGGCAGCATGGTTTAAACTCCGTTTTAGTGTGCTATCAGTCATTTG
>NW_024962264.1:4253928-4258267 GCF_019238085.1 Lagopus leucura
GGGGAAGGCCTGTAGGGGAGGCATCTTGGTGAGGGTCTGTTATAGACAACCTAATCAGGATGAAGAGTTGGATGAGGCATTGTACAAGCAGCTCATGGATGTCATGTGATCGCCAGCACTTGTTCTGATGTTCTGCTTCCCTGATATATGTTGGAAATATAATACAGCGCAGAGGAAGCAGTCCAGGAGGTTTCTGGACTGCTTGGAAGATTGCTTCCTTAGGCAACTGGTTGGAGAGTTTACCAGGGGCGGTGCCACGCTGGACCTGGTCTTCACTAACAGAGAAGTACTGGTGGGAGAAGTGAAGGCTGGAGACTGCATTGGGCAGAGTGACCACAGAATTGTGGAGTTCTCCATTCTTGGGGATGTCAAGAGTGGCCAGCAAAACTACCTTCCTGAACTTCCAGAGGGCAGACTTGGATCTGGTCAGAGAGCTTGTAGCGCGGGTCCCTTGGGAGTCGCTTCTCAAGGGTAAAGGGGCACAGGAAGCCTGGATGCTCCTCAAGACAGAAATCTTAAAGGCACAAGAACAAGCTGTTCATGAGTGCCGTAAGGTGAGCCGCAGGGGAAGACGACCGGTGTGGATGAGCTAGGAATTACTGTTGAGACTCAAGGAGATAAAGAGAGTCTACATCCTCTGGAAGAAGGGACAGGCTGCTTGGGGAGATTACAAAGAAATAGCTAAGGTATGCAAGGAGGAAGTTAGGAAGGCGAAAGCCCAACTTGAGCTCAGGTTGGGCTCTGCAGTATAAGACAACAAAAAAAAATCCTTCTTTAAATATATCAACAGGAAAAGAAGCAAAGATAATTCTCATCCTCTACTTGATGCAGCAGGGAATGTCGTCACCGAAGACAAGGAGAACGCTGAGGTCCTCAATGCCTTCTTATACATCTGCCTTAAAAAGCCCAAAGGCTAACTGATCTGCCTATTAATGCCCCGATCTGGAAGTGTGGGACACTGCACAAAAAATGCCCCCAGCAATTCCGGTGGAGACAGTCAGAGAGCTCCTCCTCCGTCTGCACTGCCGGAAGTCCATGGACTGGGTGGGCTGCACCCTCGGGTGCTGAGGAAGCTGGTGGCGGAGATTGCTGAGACTCTCTTGGCCATCTATCAGCGCTCCTGGTTAACTGTTGAGGTCCCAGATGACTGGAGGCTTGCTGATGTGGCTCCCATCTTCAAGAAGGGCCGTAAGGCGGATCCGGGGAACAATAGGCCTGTCAGCCTGACCTCAGTACCGGGAAAGATGATGGAGCAAATCATCACATTCACTGATCATCACTCGTCTTGAGTTGTACCAACACATGTAACGATGAAAATTGTATAAGTGTTGCGATATAGCTGATATCTGTATTAGGGTAAGCTTAGCCTTTAGTCAACCTGATCATTGGATCACGCCGTGAAGGGGTGGAGTGTATGGGAGCTGCTGGGACAGGGCCTGAAGCACTGTTTGATCACCTGAGGTGAGCCATGAGTTAGGCAGAGGAGCACAGGTGAAGGCAACTCACCTGTGCTGCCTGGCTCCGCATGTCCTAGACCTATTTAAGAGCTGGCTACCAGAGGGGAAGGATCTGTTCTGGAGATCTGCTCTGCTGGTGTTTTGTGAGTGAGCCCAGGATAGGGGTAAGCTTTCTGATTCGTTTTTGTTATCATAGTCTGCTTTGCCTCACTCTCTTGTTTACATTGTGATAATAACATACTAATATTCCTTGATTAATATTTCTTGATTAAACACCATGTAACAGGTGAGAGATGGATGAGACAAGGCTGGTTCCATGAGAGAAATTGAGTTGTATACAGTTTTGAAACACTTCTGTCTCTTTTTTTTTTCATTATCTTTTATGTAATAAAAAAGAAATCACCCTTGATTCTATCTACAAGAAACAATGTAGTAAAGAAGAGAAGATAGTACATGCTTAAAATGAAAGTATAAAAAGGATACCACTACTGAGTGGATATACCAGTTCGAAGAAATGAAAATGATGGAATAACTAATGTAACAAATTGATTTTCAGCTACCACAAATGACTGCCTAGGAGGATGAGTTGTAAAACATGTTTTCATGAACTGGGAAGTTGTTTGCATTAAAACAAGTGTTGTAAATAAAGTACAAGTGTAATTGCTGAATCCATTGTAATACAGCAGAGTTGGATTGTTAAAAATAACAAGATGCTAACAAAAGGCAATGTATATTTTTTTGTGTGAGAAATAAAGTGAAAACAGTATAATTATTTTTAAACTTTGCAGTAAGGCAACAGCTTGTGACACCACTGAGGAAAGCTGTAAGTATAAACAACGGTGGGTAAAGCTAACGGTGGATGAAATTGCGCAGCATGTGCGCAGTGTCCAGGGGACCAGGCCCAGCCAGCACGGGTTTGTGAAAGGCAGGTAATGCTTGACCAACCTCCTCTCCTTCTATGAGTGGGTGACTAGTCTGGTAGATGAGGAAAGGGCTGTTGCTGTAGTATTACTAGACTTCAACAAAACTTTTGACATGGTCCCTCACAGGCTTCTTCTGGGGAAACCGGCTGCCCGTGGACCGAACACTTCTTTGGGTAAGGAACTGGCCACAAGGCCGTGCCCAGCGGGTCGTGGTGAATGGAGTGAAGTCCAGCTGGTGACCCGTTTCAAGTGGTGTCCCCCAGGGTAGGTACTGGGGCTGTTTAATATCTTCCCTGATGACCTAGATGAGGGGATTGAGCGCACCCTCAGCAAGTTTGCAGATGACACGAAGCTGGAAGGTGGTGTGATCTGCCTTAGGGTAGGGCTGCTCTTCAGAGGGATTTAGACAGGCTGGACCGCTGGGCTGCGGTGAACGGGATGAGGTTTCACAAGGCCGAGTGTGGGGTCCTGCACTTTGGGCGCAGCAACCCCATGCAGTGTTATAGGCTTGGGGATAAGCGAGAAGAAGAAAAGGACCTGGGGGTATTGGTTGATGCTCAGCTGAACATGAGCTGTCAGTGTGCGCAGGTGGCCATGAGGGCCAACGGCATCCTGGCCTGCATTAGAGATAGTGTGGCCAGCAGGAGCAGGGAGGTGATCATCCCCCTCTACTCAGCACTGGTTAGGCCGCACCTTGAGTACTGTGTTCAGTTGTAGGCTCCTCACTACAGGAAAGATGTTGAGGTCCTGGAGCGTGTCCAGAGAAAAGCAACAAAAGTGATGAGGGGTCTGGAGCACAAGTCCTATGAGGAGCGGCTGAGGGAGCTGGGATTGTTCAGTGTGGAGAAGAGGAGGCTCAGGGGAGACCTCACTGCACTTAAAAACTTCCTGAAGGGAGGATGAAGTGAAGAGAGGTTTGGCCTCTTCTCCCAGGCAACAAGCAGGACACGGGGTAATGGCTGCAAGTTGTATCGGAGGAGGTTTAGATTAGACGCAAGAATGAACTTGTTTTTTCAGAGTGCTCAGGCACTGGAATGGCCTGCCCAGGGAGGTGGTGGAGTCGCTGTCCCTGGCAGTGTTCAACACGCGTCTGGATGACGTGCTGCGTGATAGGGTTTAGTGCTTGTGGTGGCAATGGTGATGAGGAGACGGTTGGACTGGATGATCTTGTAGGTAGTTTGCAACCTTGTGATTCTATGATTCTATCAACATGGTAACAATATTCTTAAGGCTGCCCTGAAGACAGACTCCCAGTCCCTGCAGGGGTGGACGAAAAGACTATATGAAACCCTGCGGGACCTGAATGAAAGACCTCAAGATGGCAGACGCAGTGCCCGGAGAATGTTGCGGACAACATGGGCCACCCCACTTAGGATCCCAATTACAGGCAAGGATTATCAGGTAAGACCCCAGATGGGTAATGAAAATAATATTCTGTTCCCTGCCCCTGAGAATTTAGATCTGGGTGCCCATAAAATAAAATGGCCCCAGAAGGCGCTGGTAAAACCCAAGCGGTATGGCCTACTTGCACCTTGGGAGAGACTATTGGAGGAGGGAGGCTCAGTAGTTCCTCCAGTAATAGGTACATGGCCTAGTGATATTGTGGTCAACACTCTGATCTTTATCGCTAAAGGGACCCCCATCGTGTCCCTGTGGCTGATCAGGACACCTCCTTTGGTGCCTGATATCATTATGCAGCTGCAGATATCCAGCCAAAAGGTGTGGTGCAGGGGGCCAGGACGTGCTCCAGTACAGGCATAAGTGTTGACCCAGGATAGAAATACAGCCTGTATCTTGCCCTGGAGAGCAGACCTTCCCCTCCTGGTACCTGTAAAACACCTGTATTACTCCCTGTGAGTCTGTGAGCCTTCAGGATCACCAGAAAGAACAAAATGCCATCAAGCGTTCCAGGGTTGCTGTCAGATCACGTACAACACCCGGTGATGGTCTGCATGGGAC